>NC_060877.1:32915563-33218593 GCF_021901495.1 Neodiprion virginianus | reverse complement strand
GGTCTCGACCTGCGTTGCAATTGACGTGCTTTTACCATCTGACTGCGAACGGCGGACGGCTTAGGTGCGAATGATTTCGCTTTATAGTCTCATGTTAATCCGAGTCCAAGTTTGCTGTGATCTTGATCTTTCGAACGATTCAAACTCGGAAAAGTCACCGATTACTACGATGACTTGTAATAGAGAGGAATGGTATTGAACGGAGTATCAAAAAGCACTTACGTGAGATTACACAACCTAGTGGATGTGGGTTCGAAGACTTTTCAGTGCAAGCCATATCGAATCGAGAGGAAGTATCATGAAATTTGGCTGCCGGTTTTACACCGAAGCAACGTATCGAAGATTATACTTTGATTCATGACTATTGCGCATTGGTGCACGTAATCTGATCAAATCGAAATTTATCGATACATCGTAAACTGTGCCATCAGTGTCCAAGCTTGTTGGAAATCTATGAAAAATAAATGTGAGACGAAATGAAAATTATGACCGATAGTACAAAGCCAACCGCGAACGGCATCGCGTCTTGACGTCATTCGAGAGTCTCTACGAACGTTTTGGACCAACGACGGACGTCAGCGCTGACGCAACGCGCTCCTAATACTTAGTTAGGCGTTAAGACGGAGAACCCTCGGTCATAGTTTGGAGTCGGGTGTAACGCGGGATCTCGGGAAAGGCTGAAAAGCGATTATGGAAGCTCGCGTGGGATCTACGTGCTAATGGACCTTCAAAGGCTCTCTGTGATAAGTAATCATCGCTAGGCTGGTTTACGATTAGAGGCTAACGAACGGCACCCGATGACTCGGAAGACGCGATGGGCCTTTCCGGTGATTCCGGGACTCTTTGTACTTCAGCCCGGGTACGTTTTGACAACGCTTTTAAATCCGCGGACTTATTCGCCGACGCCATTTTCGTCTTCTTTCCTCCTCTTCTTTAGACTGGCCCCGCTGCAGGACGGGCCTTAAAAACTCTTTACCGCGCTCGTGAGTCGTTCTTGTATATTATACCCACTCGACGAGATCGAGATAACGAAATTAAGGAACTCGAACCGGCAGCAGCGGCGGCGGCTCTCCTGGACCCCCGGGGGACTCTGGGTTGCAAATTTGCGAAAAGAAGCCGAGCCACGCATATATACTGTATATACGCGAGTGTATTTTACGGCCAAATCTTCGCCCCGGGTTTCCTCCCGTCATCGGTCAATGTCTCTCGGGATAACGCTGCTGCAGGGGGTTCTCTTGACGGCGCGATGCGATGCAGCCGCAGCTGCCACGCGAGGCGGACACGGAAGGCTCGAATCTCGCCTCGTTGTGTGTTTGGACAACCATCCTCGGCCGGATATTTTATTTATATATCCGTCCCCTCGCCCTCTTCGCTCCTCTCGCCACTCACGTTAGTCGCCCGACACACCCGGGGGTTTTCAAAGAATAAATAACCCTCCGCGGTGAAATAAATATACAAGGTGTTAAATCTGTCCTCAAAATGCGGAGGAACGTGGATATTCCTGTGCGAGGTATGTGAGAGACGGAAGATCGATCGATCGATCCTTTATTATTAATCGATCGAGCATCGATCGCGTCGGTTCGTATTACAGCTGCACAATAAGCCGCTGCGCTGCGATGCGCGCGTCGTTGGGTTTTAGAGAATTTTGTAACGGCGTTCCTACGACTCTTGACAATTTTCAAAATACATCCTCCATTCCGCATGAATAACGCGCTACCGCGGCGTTAAACATTTTCATACCGGTTCGAGATCCAAGCGTCGCGTTATAAAGTCACGAGATAACCTCGCATCTATAATCCTGCTACATTTCCCTGCCGCAATTCGCACCGCGGGTATAACGGTAATTCCGGACACCTGTCTAGAGGCCGGCTGCTATTAGATCGTCATCTGGAGCAACAGAATTATTTCACGACCGGTTAACGGTGGCGGGTGTTGAGATGCTATGAGACCAAGACAGAATACTAGCCAATCTGGAACACCTTCACGAAATTAGTTTTCCCTGTGATTAGAATCAGAAGCTTTGGTCAACGACAGAAAAAGAGAAAAAAAAGAAAAAAAAAGACGAAAATTTGATTCTTCCAGGCGATCCGAGGACTCGGAAAATAATCGGTTTGAAGTATCGCATAAAATGATCCCGGCATGCTCGCACAGCGGGTGCTGCTGCTGCAGCTGGATATCAACTCTCGTATAATGTCTGCGCGTTTGAATCTGCGTGTAAAAAGTCATGGGTCGTTAGCGGTGATACGTATAGCATTCCGGAAGAGCATGGCGGACAACGTTGACGTTGTAGATTTTCTCGTTGTCGCCTGTCACTTGGCACGTGCACGCACGCCTGCTGCTCCTTCGCATGCGATATACGTATTTCCTATACTCGTATAAACGTTTTACACTTGTACGTGTTACAGTACGCAGCCATTACACGCTCGTGCTTGACGTCTTAATGCCTTTGATATGCATCATTTTCGATTTTTTTTTTCTAATCCAAGAATCCAGCCCGCGTGCCCGAACAAATAGTTGGAGTCGAAATATTTTTTTGTCAAAGAAGAAAGATTTCTGTAATGTTATATCAGACATTCCAAACAAGCGGATTTTTTCAGTCAAAGGCGAACGCTTGGTGGTTAGATATTGTTATTATCCTACATTACGAAAGTAACGTATATCGGACCAAAGCGCTCGATTCAGGCAGCAGGCGTCGTTGCTTTTTATTGCGTCTCGTTGGATCGATGACGAATAACATAATTGACCGCGTTGAACTGTCCAGACTCCCAGCACTCGGGATTTCTTATCGTTTTATGAAGCACACGTGTTTATATTCACCCGATACATTCCGCCTATCGCCGAACATCGTTTGTGTTTAGAATTATGTTGTTAGAGCTGATCATGAGAGGCTGCACTGTATCAGAGCTGTCTGAAAGGAATTACAAGATTAATCACTGGCTCGACGATCGTTGCTGCAGGCTTTGGCAGTGCGCAATGATCGTCGTTAGTTTTCGTAATCGTAATTTCGTAAACTTTCCACAAAGATCGCCACGAAGACCATAAAATTAATCCGCTGCAGCGGGTAATTTATCGTCCTCTATCGTCTGTGTAAATCTCATATTATGGCAGACCGCAAGAGTTGCAATTTCGCCGCTCTTGCACGGTCAGACGACTCGGAACGGTGGCCAAAATCGCGGCCACTAAGCGTCCTCGTTTGATTCTCACTCTCAATGTCCGATGATTCTTCGAAACGCCGATTCCTTCCGCGTCGACGACGTGACGTGGTGCCTACAATAAAGAGCCTGCTAAAATATCGGGACGAATCGAAGACGCGAGGACGAGTATAAAGTACAAAGACCGCTCCATCTGTATATTAATATAAACTCCTTCTCTAATTATGAATCTTTTGTAAAATCCAAACGTGTAGGGAGAGGCAGGATGTCACGCCTGCACTGCGTGCCCTGCAAGCATGGGCATTATTCTGCCGGCCTCCTCGGAATTACAAGAACCTCCGAGTGCCTAGTACGTGTATTGTCGGTACGTGCGTAGACACATCGCCTATGTGTTCTATGTTAGCTATTTTACCCACACCTTGCACAACGAGAAGCTGCTGCCGCTGCACTTGTATGCACCGGAGAGAGTCACTCGCTGCATGTGTAGATTATACTGCTGAACAAGGCGGCACAACTCGCGGGAGAAATAGTCAGAGGGACAGGGGGAAACGTTTAGAATTCTCTCGATGTAGGAAGAAAGGACTATCGTGCGGCCGCGGCGGTTTAGGACCCGTCTCATCATCTTGCCGCAGGAAATATTATTAACTCGAGAGTTTAATACTCCGTCTTGTTAATCCACAAGAATCTTACAAATTATACTCATACGATGCATCTTCAACACGTAGATTATACAACTCACCGGCATCCCATTCTGGACAGGATATTAAATTTATCCAATGTTTCAACGGTCGGTTCGGTTTCTTGAGTAATTGTTGTCTTGTAAAAATGTGTGAATCAACTTTCGTATCCAGTGTTAATTTATCGTATACTTTGCGCCACTTGCAAGTAGATAATCCGTCTCGGATCGTTTTCGCCTCCTCTGTTGTAGGATCGGGACTCGTCTTGAGATTCGGACTCCCGCTTACGGTTTTCCATCAATAATATACATATTATAGTATCAAAGCAAATGTTCGGCTTGCAGGAACAAAAGCGATCGTGTCAGGGTCGCGATTCGACACGAAACGCGGAGGTTACACACCTATCGCAGAGATAAGCGATCGGTCAGCGAGTCGTTTGCGAGTGACGGGTTCGCTCATGGAATACGTATTTGAGATTCGCGATATACTCGGCCGGGCAGCGTTACGGGTGCCCACGCCTACATACGCCAGCGCCGTATGCGAGCACAGATCGGGAAAGGCGGACTAGACGGACCGCATGCGGTATAAGGTGCAAATCTCCGTGGAACCGGCGCAAAACTGCAGCATGAAGAATGACGGGACATCCAGGAGGGAGCCAGTTACGTCACGATGACGCTGCGAACGACCATTTGTAGTTTTAATTATTCGATTCTTGTACGCCGCAGCAGCTCATACGACGAAGCTGGGGGCGGCAGGGAGACAAAGGAATGTCTCGCCCCCCGTCATCGGCGTCTTCGTTGTCGTCGACGCGGTGCTGCTGATCAACGGATAAGAATACGACGTGTTCGAAAACTTATTGGTTATAAAAGTCGATGGTGGTGCGCGCGCCGCTGTGTACCTTATACCTACAACTACACCGTGCTGCGGGGGTCACTGGTGAAAAGAAAACTGAAAAATTTCATGAATAAAAGATCAATTCCCTCCCACGCTTCACCCTTCTTTCCAACCCCCGCAGCGGGCTGCACTCTCTGCTGATAAATATTGTTATTCGAATCGCGCGTGCGGGAATATTATATTACAGGACATATAATATTCATGATCTATGGGCAAAGGATCCTTAATGGACACGATCCTTCGCTCCGCAAGACTCTGCCCGTCGCGAGGATCATCTTTTTTTTTCGAATTTTAAACATCATTCTTCTTTTTTTTCAGTGCAGCGTTTCCTTGCCATCAAATTTGACGCGGAACAGACAGAAATTTTACAGCGTAAACTTTCAGTGTGTTTAGCGAAAGGCTACTCGGAGAATTCTGTGATTCACTCAACGTTCGACTCTGAGACAATGCTTTACTTCCGTTAATTTAGCTTTTTCCCTTCTGTTGAGCACGTGCACGCGGCGTAACAGTCCTTTTATTTCTGGCGGTAATCTTGGATGATCCGAGTTGCGTTTTTCACCCGGAATGCTGGACCTGTAGCTGCTGACTTTCTACCTCCGGGACTTCTCTATATGATTCTAAGATTTTGTGAATTTTCAAGCCCAACAACTGGCTTGGAATACTTGAACGTAGAATTCTCTCAAGATTGGATAGAAGCTTTTTTTTTAATCTTTTGCAAAATTGTTGATTTGAGGTTCTTGACTTCCGTATCCGCGAAATTACCGTCTCAGAAACTGAAGTGCTGAGCTGATAAAGTGGCGGGTGCGATTCGCAATTCGTGTAGCCACTGATCGGAAATTGTGTAACGATTTGTTGAATTGCGCGTGCTAAAATTGCGCTGCGATTCGATCGTTGAAAATTGGAGATTTATATCCATGCAAACGCGGTAGCTATAGTGCAGATACTATACGCACAGCTGATTGGAAATTGAAAATTGGAAATAAATTCGAATCGAACGTGTGCGCACTTCTATGATTTCTCTATACAGGTTCTGAGATCTAGAAAGTGAAACGATAATTTATTTGATTGTATGTATTCCCGTCGTTAATCAAAACCTATTAAATTAAAAGAAATGCTCGGGACTTTTGATGCCGCGCTACTTAATCGCCGACAGCAAATAGTCGCACTTTTCACTCGCAATTTTATAATAGCTGTTTACAGAAAGAAGTAGTCGTTGCGGGTATGGGAAAAAAGTTGAATTAAACAACGCGAAAAAATTCACGTGTGAGAGATAAATTTTCTTCTCATCAGCTTTCTTGATTGCGTCGCAGCTTAAACTCCAGTCGCGCGATGGAGACAAGCGATCAGTCGAACTCGCGATCGCCGTTTTAATTCACGTCGTAACTCACACCCGCGCTTCAACAGCAACACCTTGCTGTTTCGTCTGCGATTTTACGAGCCCCTGACTAAAACCCGACGTCGAATTCAACGCCGGTCTTGATCCAAAGCGTGGCAGAGACGAATTCCTTCGCAGCTCTCTGCTGCTCTGCAGTCGTCGTGCTGTCTCGTTTACTTTCACTGCCGATAGTAGCCCAGGGCAAAATCGGCCGAACGATTATTCGCGGCCTGTATACTCGTTCAGGGCGATAAACCATTCATTATAAACTGGTGTGGGATAAAATTATAAAAAAATAAAGTTTTCTCCTCTCGATTTCCCGCAATTTATTCACATCGTCGAACCTAGACCACCGTGCGTACCCTACAATCGGTCGACTCTGATCGAACTGTTTTGCAAGAACGGGGTTATTATACTCCGTAATCAATCCGTCAACAATACATTCGCGCCGATTAATTTTCACGCCGTCAACTTTAGTCGCGGTAACTAATAGAATCCAGACTGGAAATTTTTTTGGTAGTATTTCGAGGATCGAAGAACGGCGAATATGATCCGGAATCGACGATATTTCACTCGTGGGAGAAAACCCGAGGTGTCAGGGTCGGTCAAGATTAAGATCGCCGAGTCTTGAGCGTCGATGTTGAATTCCTCGCGGCTCGCTACTCCGAGAAAGAGACTAGCTCTTTCTCTTTCTCTCTCTCTCTCTACCTCTTTCTCTCCGGTAAAACTTGCTCCGCGTCGATGGTAAAATGGAACTCGTTCATAAAACCGCGGCGATGAGCAAGTTTTGCAGCGCGAGCTTGCAGCCAGAGGGGCGGAATTAGACTCGAGCTCAAAAAGTTGAGTACTGCTTTCTTCTGCAGCAACGTTTAACGCTCGGAATTGTGCCGTCCGTTTTTAACTTTGCACTAATTCCATCACTGGGCGCGGTAAATAGGGTTTCAACTGTCGCAACCGGGGAACGTGGGCGGATTTAACGCGACTCAACGTTTCCTTAACTCTCTGCCCACCGATTTAAATGTACTTACAATTAAATTACCTCCTCGCCGAATTGCCGAGCACGTTGAAGCCGCTTATGAAAAAACAGAGCTAAACGATCTAATCCGCTTTTCAAAAAGCCAACGTGGGTGGGCTTAGCCATGCTTTTCGGCCTCCGAGCTAAGCTGAACAAAATCAAAACGCCGTCCCGATTTTATTATACCTATGTTCCGAAAGTAAAGCAGAAACTAATCGTCATCCTTGGGTGCAGGAAAACTGAATTTTGTGTTTATCCGTAATATTCTTTGGCTTACTGTCAGTTATCGAGACGCGTAGGTTTCTTTTTTCATTCTGATTCTTGAAACGTAGAACGCTCACATTTACACAATTTGTGGCTACAAATATACCTTAATTCTAATTCTTACGTCTTGCGCCATTCACGCACGTGATATAATACCTTGCTGCATTTTTTCGTTTATTTCTGCTTTAAGGAATAAAAAGGAATAAAAAGGAATAAAAAAAGGTATTCCCTTGAAGCATATGTAAATGTATAAATAATGTAATTGCCGTAGTTTGTTGAAAATATTTGAAACAATTAATCACCCGCCTCTGGCTGCAACGGGTTCTTAAATCGTATCGGGTTTCGACAATCTGTTGATGAAACAACAGCAGGAAGAATTTCGAGGACGTAGACAAATTCGAAAAATAGTGGCGCATTATTTGTTGTCAAATCCAAACGTCGATGGTACGAAAATCTAATCCGATTTCAGTTTTAAACTCGTCCTCAACTTTGAGACAGGCTTAAGCACGTGGCTTCACTTCCGCTTGAGCAATAGTCTCAGTGGAGCCACCTTCTCCGCCGAGAAGGTAAACGAACAACGTTTTCGTCGTTATTTGTTATCTCGGTGTACACGAGTTTTGAAATTGGAGTCCAGGCTGACTTGAACTCTTGATTGATTAGTACAACCATTTGAGAATCGCGGCCAATTTCAATTGATTCAATTTTAAAACTATATCGACGTTTAGCTGCGAGTTAAAAATTTATCCACCGCTCCAAATATCATGAGCGAAACAAACAGTATATTATAAAACTGAATTAATTAATCAATTAATGAGATAAAATAAACGAATATCCGACACCCGGCCAAGTCGGAGGTGATAAAACAATAAAGTGAAAGAAAAAATAATTCCTCCGAGTCTAGCAGGAGTCGTTGATTATTTCTTTTCGCATTCACGAATCTCCAAGATCTTAACGACGTTGTTCGTGATCGTTACAGTGCCGAGTTGGACGGTTTTAGAACTGCATAAATTAATTCAGACTCCGCAGCACTATCAGTGTTGGTACCGTACACCGTACAGTTACATGTATATTGTTGAATTTTAAAACAAAATTCTTGCCAGATCAGATGCGAACCTTTTAATTAACCGTACACGAATTCTCTTTATTTTTGTATCAGCTGCGGGTAAATTCGTGGACGAAGTAAGATGACTTCGGGCAATTTCACGAAGTTTGTTTGACGCTCGCGTTGTAATCTGGTTACGGCGCGTATTATCTTGTCGGGTTTACGCCAGAGGCGGGTAAGGCGAGGGCTTGTCTGCAGACTAGACCATATCGGGGGACACGGCTTAATCGAAAGAAACGGCGAGAGGTATTAAGTTGCAGATTCAACCCGATCGCTGCCACCGTCAGATATGACTTCTCGTATTCGTATACCAACCGATTCCGTTGTTGGCATTAATACGATCGCGTTATTACACCCGCTCGCGCATATCGTTACACCGTCTTTACGAGCATGCATGCGGCAATCCGCACGAATGTGTGTCTTACAGGCAAGGTGCGCGGCTGGCGTCTCCTTTCCATCCGCGGCCCGCCAGAATAGGCCGCATCGTGCACCGAGTAAATACAATCTCCGTGATGCGGAGAACCACAGACGAAGAGGACGCGACGAAAATTCTCGACCGACGTGGACGTAGTGCGAAGTAGGAGAAGAAGGGAATCGTCAAAAGCTTCGTAGAGACGTGTCAACGCGCCGATTCAGCTTCTTCTCGACTCGAGCTGATGCACTTAATTGCTAATTATACTCGGTGAGTGGCCCTGTGCTGTACTCGATTCTCGGACTGTTGCGAGAATTTTCGAGCGAGTTTGTTACCTACACCGCGGTTTGTCAAGGCGGCTGCTGCTGCTGCTGCTGTTGTTGTTGTTGTTGTCGCTGTTGCCGCGGGTTACTTTTACTTTTGAAACGGTTTTGCAGGATTGAGGATTATACCCGGAGCAGAGATACACTGAGCCATGGGAAGAATTCTTTGAGGAATCTGCGGCCGCGCGCGGACGACGCCAATTAACCGCGGCAAGAACGCGTCCGCTTGGTCGGGTCGAGACGCGGAGAGAGAAGAGGCTCCTTCCTTCACCTCCAACTTTCGAAATATGCATTTTCATGATCGATTATTTTTAATGCAGCAGACCGCGGGGATTCTCTTACGTCGCTTGTACAACTTTACACCTGCGGTCACGAAAATTGGCGGGAGAAACAGAGAGAGAGAGAGAGAGAGAGTTGCGCTCTGCGAGATTATATTATAATACGCGTGTTAATATTATACATATCTACCTGTAGGGACACGCCTGTCAAAATCTTGAATAGCAATTTTTAGGGAAAGCAAATACACACATGGTATTTTAATATAAGCGTACGTATGTATGCACATATGGATACGTGTAAGCCACGCGGCTCTTTCGAGAGAGTAAATCATACGCCGCGGTAGCTGGTGTGTAAGTAAATCGCATTTATGACCACTGCACGCGTATGATAATATCGCCCGGGCGAAAGAAAGACGGAAAGGCTCAACCCGGTGGCCGGCTTCGAGGTAGGTAGAGGTGCTTTCGTTTTCTGCCACACTTTTTTCTTATTTTTCTTCTTCTTCTCTCTTATTCTCCATTCTTTCGTCTCTTTCTCGGACGAGATAATTGCCGCGGGATCTAATATTTTCTACGACCGCGAGCCGCGGGGTCAGCCGCGACTAATCCTTATTCTAATTCTAATACCAATTCTAATTCTAATTCTAACCTGTCCAACAGCCGGTCAGACCGACGGACGCTGACTGCGGACCCACGAACCGACAAATATCCATCCGCAGCGCGTGTCACTCGAGGCTCTACGTTTAGTTGGATTTCACGTACACAAACGAATTCCATTACAAGTGCCTAGTTCTGTTTGTGCAACACGCCGAGCCACGTGGCTTACCTGATGCACGCCGCTGCACCTTTGGACTCGGTTCGATTTACGAGGAATTTCTCCTC
Source organism: Neodiprion virginianus (assembly GCF_021901495.1). Lineage (NCBI taxonomy): Eukaryota > Metazoa > Arthropoda > Insecta > Hymenoptera > Diprionidae > Neodiprion > Neodiprion virginianus. The sequence goes on along the minus strand of NC_060877.1, from coordinate 33,208,222 downwards.
GATCCTATCTCCGGACACCGTGTAACGTAATAAAAGAGACACCCCCGTTGCCGTTTATTGTCACTCGTATGCGCGTATAATACGTACACCTTATACCACTCGTTCCGATGCACGATCGAATCTTCATACCTACTTTTACTCGAATTATAAACTTGTTGAAATTGATCTTCCTTCTTTAATTAACTACTTTACTTTCGTTTGGATATTTTCAACTCTTGCAACTCGCCCTCGTCTATAAATCTTATCATCATAGGTATATACGTATCTTGTTATACTTTCTCTCGATTAATTTCGACCGCCTTAAACTCATTTATCTTCGTGACTAGTTGAATTATGCTTGAAGTTTTGGGAAACGAGGGGCGAGAGAAGGAAAAAAAATTCTTATCTTTTAATTCAAAACGGACTTACGGTAATTACGCATCGCCGCGACATACATAAATACCTATACGATGTCTGATCTCTGCGGTAAAAGTTGCGGACCATCATTTTTACAAAAGTGAAAACTACAAATAAATGTGAAATACATTTCGCATCCGGATGTTTTATTAACATATGTTATAAATCATTCGGAAGTATAAATGCACGGATTTGGACACCGCCGCGATCTAAATTGTCATTGCTTCAGCGTCTCGTAAATCACTCTGTAACGACTTGCCGAGAAAAAAAATTTGCAAAAATAATGGCGAAATACCGACGAGTCGTGCAGGACTCGGTGCTTGAATCGAGGGAATTTAAATTCGTTTGCAAAATCGTGCATTTGAAATGAAACAAGCCGTTCGACGGAGGCAAACTAACGATCAGTCATGCGCGTTGACAGCGCCGGGCAAATCAATCGCCTCTCGTGTGCAGTCTGTTTGCGCCGATCGAATCCAACCGCATGTTGCAGGTACACGGATCCGCGGATTATGTCGCGCGTTGCGTAATCTTGATGGGAAATTATTCGTTTTTGCAACGGTTAGTTTTAAACCGCAAATTTTGATCGGTGACTGAGCGATACTGCGTCGGAAACACGTACGTGACGGCCACTAATGACGGCATGTTGCGCCAGAAGAGCGTTGCAAGATATCAATAATCACACCGCTGATAATAACCGTTTAACAATACAGCTACTTATACATCACCGTTACAACGGGTGACGAAAATATCGCAAACAGTGAAAGAGAGTCGCACCGCGATGACGCAGAACTGGAGCTTTTCTCAGCGAACCGCTTTTGTTTAGGTACCTAAAAAAACACGGCTTACGTATAACATATATGAGGCTCAACATCGTTTCCTGTATAGATACTTGGGATATTGTTACATTCTTTTAACGATAATTTGTCATCGCATTGCTACCTAATTGCCGACTCCTGTACACGCGATAATGCCAGAGGTATTTCGCTCGGTGTTTATATCGTTACTTCGACGAAATTTTATACAGCTATGCAACTTATCACGGTTATAGGTAAAAACAAAGAATAAAAATACCGAACCCGTATTAACGGTGGGATGATAATTTTTGTTTTCGTTCTTCTAATCACGAAACCGGATGTTATTTTACGAAGGATCGTCAAGTGGGAGAAAAAAAAAATGATCCGTATCTATTCTACTAGATAAGAGAGACTTTGGACGATAAAATAAATCGAAGTCTAGGTATTGAAATATTTCGATTTTTCAATTGTCCGTTAATAATTGTGACCCAAATCAATTCAAGCCATTCGATTGTTACAAGGCCTGCAGTAATAGGTTATATATTACCGATCGCGAACGATTAGCGCGAGGTTAATTATACAACGTGTATAATTATTGGCGTTGGGCGATAGATCGGTATCGTTTCCCCGTGTATATGTATAACGGTGAACTCGATCCGATTTTCCGTTATATCAGCAAATAGAATTCTTACAATCCTCCCGGCAGGGTTTAATATCTAGATCGTTGTTAAAAATACACACGTATATACGTGTAAAATGCAGTGTAGTAGCCGATGGATCCAACTCAGAGGCGTACAGCACGTCACACCGAGGAATCGCATCGTGGAGAAAGCTGTCGTCGGTCTGGTCGGCACCGAGATGCATGATGTCGTCGAGTGACTGCATCATACGTGCTGTTGCCTCTGCTTCGCCATCGTCAAGGCAATTAAATACACAGGCAGCGCGATCTCGAGACACGTCGCTCGTCTTAGAAATTAATTACGATAATTGCGGAAACGCAGGACAAGTAAAGTATTTCCGCGAGTTTCTTACCTCGGAAAGTTGTGACGTATCTTCGTTACTTTGCGGTGCGGCATTTCCGGAAAATTTGGAAAAACGACGCTAGACTGCGGCGCGTTAATTTGTCCAACCGCGGTTCATTCTCTCGACACTCGTTCGTTGCAAGTACAGTTTCGTAATCACGCTGCAAGCTGTTCTCTTCTCTTCTGGTCTAATAATCGAGTCTGTGCACAGGCCGTCGTACGTCGCGCTACAATCAATGTTCTGTAATCAATCGAACGCGGCGGAGCTCGAGGCGATGATATCTAACGCGTGACACCGAGTGCATCGTGCGGGAGTCTGTTGCACCGAGATCGTGGCCGGGCTTCGATACGATCGGCTTCGTCTCGTTCAGCTTCGCTCTTGATCACGAGTGCGAGAGTCCGTGGATAATTCGACACTGATCGGAGCTTTCGAATCTCCCCGAAACTAGAGTAGACCAGACTAGACCAGACGACGCACCCTGCGGACTCAATATCTTACTCATCCGTCATTGTACGACACGAACGTCGCTCGTATCCTCTTCCTCCTTTTGATCGTTCAGGTGAAACAGCTCGTGTACCCAACGCTGCGTCAAATCGGTGACACGTTTGACGCGCGGGTGTTCCGCCGGAAACTTTGTACGGAGGAGTCGAGTTTTCGAGGGAATTCCAGCTTAATAACGGTTCGCCACGGCTTAGATTAAACCCGGAGATATCGGTCCCACCACGGTGCGCCGGCCGGACCGCACAGCCTCATGACTCGGTGGTACAAACGGATAATGGAGAACGCGTGGATAATCAGCGGAAGTTACGACTATCATAATTCGCAATTTAGATTCCATTACTATTAACTGCCCCTCTCGCTGCCTGCCTAGGTTCACCGTTTCAAATCTCTTGGACAACGTTGTGTCGTACGTATTCGTTTACTCGCTGTGGTTAGACTTTGCCATATTACGTGCACGCCTCCTCGTTCGATTATTATCGCGATGTAGCGACTTCTTCCCAATCTTAATATTTCACTTTTCCTTCTTCGATTCCATTGGGTTGCCATCTTTTCACCGATTTATGCTTCAGGAGTTGGGATTACTCTCTTCTTGGGTATATTCTCCTTCCTTGATTTCATTGCGAATAGCTGGCCATCGATGCGTCGCGAGCAGCTACGAATAATTATATTGAAAATCAGTTCCGAAGGCTAGCTAAGTTTGTGAAAGTGAAAGCTTTTTTTTATGCTCGTTTTAAGTGATTTTTTGATTCCGGAAAGCGGATGTTCGGGTGCGGTTGTGTGGATATGGAAAAAGGAGAAAAAATCACTTCGTCGAGATCGGACATCAAATTACTGTTATAGAAATCTTGTGTGCATCTACACGGCCCGTATACATGTACAACATGCATAGGAAATGAAATTGAAAAATCAATTTGTACCACTTTCTACCAAAATACTGGCTGAATTAATTAACCTGAAAGTGACAAGAAACTAGTTTTTTTTTTTTTTTTTTATAATTTTCCCCATCCATATATTAAATTTCTCCTGAGGAAGAGCGATATATTTTAACGATATCGCTGAGTTTAAATTTTGTATAACTTTCCGACAGCGCAACACAGGCGTGTAATGTTTCGTTTCAAAATATTTACCAAATATTTCCTATCATCTGATAATGGAGGAAAATTCTTCCTTGAGTTATAAAAATCGATAGTTTATACGCGAATATTTGTATCTATTGCGCAAATTTATTTATTTTTTTTCATTTCATAGATATAATAAGTCCCGACTGAACCGAAGTTGAAAATGAGTTTGCGACCGAAGCTAACTCTGCATCGCTAATTTCATTCACCGCGCTCTCGCATCCTGTATTACGTGTAATTCACAACACAGAGAATGATCAATTCAATTCCACTCCGTCCGCACCGCGCGCAAAGGTTCGTGCAAAATCTGCAATAACTGGCTAAAAAGTGTTGAAAAAAATGACCAAAGGACGAGATTCGACGAGGACGAGGTCGCGTTCAAGTCGGGTATCGGATCCTCCGCGTCGTGGCGACTCCCTCCCTTCAGGGTCCAGCGTGTATCCCCGTCTTCCTTTTGTTCGGTTTGCCGCGGGTACGTTCACGCGAGGGTCTGCATTGTTTCGCATTTTGCCGGTGCTCCCCGTTCCTCTCCTCTCCTCTTCTCTCCCGCGCGTCACTCAGGTATCGGTCTCCTCGTCTCCGTCTTCGTCTCGCTACCGCGTACGCATTGCACGGCCTTACGTTGATATGACGAGCCTCCGTACGCACTGCACAAGCGCAGAGGGCGTCGCACTCTCTTCGACTCTTCTTCTCGTTCGCGGTTATCTCCTCCTTCTCTCCTCTCCTCTCCTCTCCTCTTCGACCAACTCCGACGACGCCGGTTCGACTGTATTTGCCCGCCTCGTACCTGCAGGTTCGCCGTGAAACTGCACGCTGCATCAGCCACGGTAGCACTGCCGAGACCTCACCGGTTCACTGAGTCATCCGTGCACCGGTCGCTCGGTTGCAGGGCGATCGCTTCTAAGAACGGAGATTCGCGTTTTAGGACACAGGAAGTTGAGGTGGACGAAATTCCGATACATGTAGTGCACGGACGTTGCGATTTACGTTCACGGGTCATCGTCGACGGGGATGCGCTTTGGCTCGATGATATTGTAATACGTATTTGTGTGTGCAGGGTGATGGAATACAACCTTCTTGCGATGATATCGAGTCTATCTTCTACGGATAAGCAGGGCGTGGTTGATGTTGCGAATTTGAAAAGTTGCGAAAACGACTATTTCCGAATTGTTTGGTGGCGAAAATTGAAGCAAAGATATCAAACTTTTACGAAACAACAAAGTTCCGAAATGTAAGATACCGAAAATTCAAGTTACGATAGAACAAAGTTCCGAAAAGTAATGTTTCGATAGAGCAAAATTCCAAAAATTTAAAATATCCTCACATACCGTAATCCGCTCAACGAGTACGTGTAAAGATTCAGAAACACCGAAAATCGAAATAACCTGGATTCCAAACGTAAGAATATCTAAAATCGCAACACATCGGAAGTTTTCAAATTCGGAATTTCAAGACCATCCCGGATAAGCTGATCGGAAATCACAGGAAGGCAATGTCACGAAAACAATCCGCCTTCAACTCCTCCAGACAATGGCAAGGGTACGAAATTTCGTACATTATACATTCGACGGAGATACCGATCCACTTATGTTCCGTTTTCGATACTTCACTTTGCTTGAAATCGTGGAAAAGAAACATATTTCAGAGACTTTCTATTCCGGAATGTATAATGGCCTAATAATTTGATGAATTTTCAACTGTGAGTGGAAAACTAGTACACAATTTGAGATATTTTCAACCGTTTGAATTGCGTCGGTGACCAAATTCTCTGACCACATTTGTGGGTTTGACGAAGTGGTGCAAGATATAATCTATGTATACGTATACGTTTTATATGTATGAGTGTAATATACTTACAACGCCACAACGATTTACCGTTCGAATACTTTATTCCAAATAATTTACTTGTTAACGGTAACGTAGAAAAACGCATTTAGATAAAAAATTATGTGGTTTATGATTATGGCAAGGTATATACTCGAATTCATTTCACTCTGGAGCCGTGCAGTTATGGCTGTCCGTCAGCATTCGAAACGAACCATTTATATGCATCTACTTGTGTAGTTTTTACTGTCCCTAAAAACGCAGTAGAGGAACAATTATTTTTCGAGAAAACTTGTGAAATTAGCTAGGTTCTGGGGGGGTTAAAGCTTGGACGGCCTAAAATCATACTTATTTCTAGGAGTTTTTGTTTTTAAGAAAATGAAAATACTTACTCTCAGCATTTATATTTTATTTAAAAAAAACTCCTAAAACCAGGTATGGCTTGAGATTATCCAAGCTGTACCCCGCCTAATTAAACCTGACGATCAAGAAACCAAATTCAGTGACGTGAACATTACCAATTTTCCATTTATCGAAACCTAGTGGCTCACATAACTCCTAAGTTCTATTATCAAGTGCAGAAGTTGTACATGGCAAAGCGTATCGAGTGCACCCTACCACGACCTAACGAAGCTAGCTGTAGCACCGGATACTAAGACTGTAAAACACCTCTCGAATGCGTTCGGAGTGCATTAGACATTACAGGCTGAAATCAATATCGAATCAATTTCTCTTCACAGATGCTTCGGTGGGGCGGGTTGATTCACTTTCATCTGTCGAAGTCTATACCTCGTATATATATACGGGGCATTCCATGACATCGCGATCAAGATTCTACGCCGATGTCTCAGATTGGCTTTGTAATTTTTTGTATAAAAGTACATGGCAAGAAATGCAATCGTATTTTTTTCGCAATTTTTCCACCCAGCGTATCTGAAGTACGATTTAAAAATTGGAGAAAGACTCCTTTTCTGATATTAAAGAAGTTTCAGAAAAATCTTATAGAATATAACAAAATTCTTGACACCTATTAGAAGATAGATATTTCATAACTTCGAAAGATGAATAAGAGAAATGAAAAAGAAAAAAGAAAAAATCATTGTAATTGGATTGCATTTGTAACATAAGAATTATCATAAAAGCTTATTATAATATCTCTCTGAATAGATATTTTTCGGCCCATATCATAACGAGCTTTCATGTTGATTCTTAGGTCAAAAATGTAATTCAATAATAATTTTATTTGTTCATTTTTTTTAATCTATCCTTTGAAGTTATGAAATCTTCATCTTCTAACAGGTGTCAAAATTTTTTTTATATTTCTTTTTCGTCATGTACTCTCATACAAAAAATTATAAAGCCAATCTGAGACATCGGCGTAGAATCTTGCAATTAATCGCGATGCCATGGAATGCCCCATACACATATAGCTACTATATACACCCGTCTCATATCAGACGTCCCTTTCTCTTCTTGTCCTCGAGAACTTGTAACCCTGTTTTTCTAATTCCGATCTATCGTCAGCGATAACTCTTATCTCCGCTCTGAAACTCCGCCGACTCGCCTCGTGGTGTCAGGAGGAGAAACGCGCACCTCGTAACTCGTTCCTCATACCTGTATCAAGCCCTGCCTTCCGTTCACGCGCCCATACGCGATACACGCTGCCGTTCCATCCGACTCTGGTTATCATAGTCACCGATAATACGCCGGTCATGAGATGCGCCTCGCGGTTCATCGAAATCTTCTCAGCCTCCGCGTTTCGTTACAATTCGCTTGTTCGATAATTACAGAGCGGAATAAAGGCTGAACTTACGCCTACTGATTAGACGTCGTGTAACGCACCTAGGCTTTTTTAGAAAAAAGAAAAATCTACCTGCACGCTTATCAACTGGGTCATCTTCTGATTATAGGTAGGAAGTATTGGTCATACGTGCAGGTTTTTATCTACGAACATCGTATACGTATTTATAGACAGTCTTTACGCGAGACTTTTCCGCTACGTCATAAATAAACTTATTGTGAGCGAAATATCGAATAACTTCTGCTTTTTAGAGAACTTCGGATGAATTGATTAATCGGTATTGAAGTCTGTAATTATTGCTCAGACCAATTACGCTTCGGCATTCTCGGAAATTTAATCGCGAAACGTTCCGCGTATGAAAATTCAGGGGAAAAAGTGTGAATATTCGTGAAATTCAATTTCCAGTCGACACTCGTTTACACTGATAATATCGGTCGTTTCATTACTCGGACAAAGTGATCCGTTGATGTTCAAACCAGCACGAGACTTTCGTTCTGTTTGATTTGATTTCTTTTTTATTGCTAATTTATGTAGATAATTCTGTCAAAGAAAAAAAAAAAAAGAAATAATAATCTATCCGTCGATCGAGAAAAGGTCTCTATTTCAGTAATAAAATGTAAATACATAGTAGATTTCAAAAATTAAACAACTTCCCGATGTATATCAATTGCTGAAACGTTGAATTTTACATTAGTTCGAAAGTATGTATAATAACCAATCTCCTAAAACGATAGTTAGAAAGGAATTAGACTGACGAACAAATATTCTCGTCAACTTCCTTGAGAATTGGCAATTTCTTTTTTATCGTGAAAAAAAAAACGCGTGCGAGTCGTGTAGCAAAATAAATGATGTCGAGATGTAGATACCTACCACGTTTAGATGAAGATGACTCAAATTAACTGGACCACCGACAAAAGGAGAGTAATGAAAAGATAGACTTTGAATAATTTTACAAATTTCAAGATTGTTATCGCAGGCAGCTGTCGATGTCTGTCAACTACTATATTGTGCAAACTAATTTGATACTCAAAACTAGAAACAGTCATTTTAACGTATAATTATAATTATACAGGTGTGTGTGATTCCAGAACACCCAATAACGTCAAAGCTGTTTGGCCCAGTTCGGCAAAAATTTCGTACAAGCTATTATGCACGAAAATCCGTGTCCGAAAGAAAACGACGACCGTATAGCAGTGACCCACTATATGGAGTTGCAGGTCTAAGGGTGTCTCGTTCGGGAAGCCATAAATTCATTCGAGTAAGCCGATATATCATCGGCGCTATTTAATTTACACCCCAAAGCTATGGCTGCCGGTATATACATACACATGTACATATACGTACAGGTATAATGCTTATTATACAGGGACTGAATCCAGTCTCGGTTGTTTCAGTTTCTCCTCTTGTAAAAGTTCCCGTATTTTCCTCCTCGCAATCATGCACTTCTGCTCTGCGGACGATTGCTTTATGCATTATTATACCTAGTTACGCCGCATGCTCTACGGGGCATGCACTATCGCTATATTCCTTCTTAATTGGCGATTAACCGTCGAACGTATTGGATATTAATTAGAGGGAATGACCGGACGGCGGTCCAAGACCACGTAGCTCATTCACAAGCGTTTGATGCACCGTATGTACGTACGTTTACTGCCTGAACCGGCGACGGCAAAAATCGAGGAGATTTCTCTCCTGGCATCCTTCGCCTCTCAGGCAGTGTCTGCATCCCGCACGTCCTTCCCTTCGGTTAGGTACGCAGCCCATTTCCACGGTACGTAAACGATAAACTACGGAGGATATAGGCAAGGAGAAGTATCTTATATGGGTTTCAATTGAAAAAGTGTCGACCAAGAAGTACGAAACAGTGGTTCAACAAGTCCCCGGAATGCCGGTCACGAGCGATAAGGGTTAGAATCTGATTGGCGCTTTCTGGAACATTTGCTTTGCAGCAACGTCATCTCAATTTCCCTCTACTTTACGGACACTTTCTACACACGGAGATAGTCCTCCTTACCTCGACCCCCCGTACGATAAACGGACTCTGGCTGGACCGCGTGCGCAAAATTCATCCGCACCAATCTCGATCCTCATATTCGACGACGTCCACCCGACAGTGCGACGCATGGAAGCCAAGGTGCGGCCAAGGAGCTCCGGGCGAAGTCCTCGATGCGGTGGTCCGCCGGCTGCCGCTGCGGCCTTTAGCCTGTCCGTCAGCTTTTCTCCAGTGAAAGCTCCGCTTTATGCGCCCGATGGTGGAGCCCAACGCAGCGCAGCGGCTTGTCCCACGGGGACAACTTCTCGAGCCGTTGCAGCAGTCCCTGCTCCGCCTCTGTCTCGATTATTTTTGCGAATGAATTATTTATGCCGAAAATATGCACTTACAGGCATTATCTCACATGTGTTATACACACTTGTACGCGTATACACGTCCAGCTTTGTCTGTTACGTACAGCTTGCAACGCGAAAGCCAATTTCCTCAGCGATTATATTATACCTATGCGCGATGGTCTTCGGATAATCTTGCTGCAGAGGGGGATGGATATTTTTGGATAGTGAATTGATAAAATATCGCGGAAATTGTGCGAAATCGATGGGGATCGCGGTGTTTGAGGTACGTGCCGTTTCACCGTGTCTCAAAGGCCGTTTCTGCTCTATTGTTTATTTTCACCGTTAAAATAACAGCTTTCAAATAAAGTCGTACGAAATGTCAAATGTTTAACTTGTGGTATTGCGGGCGGTGAACACGAACTCCAGACGGGACTGAGTAAATAGAAACGAACCTTAGTACGGGCTGGGTCTCTTAATATTACCGCAAACAATGGACCAGCTGTTCAAGGCTCATCGAGCACCGTAACCAGGGCAGTAGCTACACCGAGACTGTGGCTCTCACACGCGCGCTTCGTCGTTTCTTGAGCATGCGGTATATTTTTGTTTCTGCTCGTGAAACTCACGTTTCCAATTTCACATTGGAATTTTATTCGAAGCGTCATATGGATATTAATGATTAACTTTTGTTCACATGTTGTTTTTTCAACCGTGTGAAAAAATTTACCATCTCATTACAAATAACTCTCAATTATTGATTTCATTAATCTCAGCTTGTTGGAGATTTTTGGCTCCAAAAACTTCTCGCGGTACACGTGACTTTTTAGGGGTATTTTCCTTACTAATTATGGTACCTGAAGAACTCAAAAACCGTATGCGTATCAAACAATTTGATTGATTACAACATTTTTAGAAAACTTGTCCAAATTTGGGTGAAAATTGAAAAGGCGTAGCTTCTCGTGACCAGAATCGAAGCAATAAACAATATCGTGCCTGCACGATGATGTAAGACCGTTTAATTTCCGCATATTCAATCCTCTATTTTCACGGACACTAATCACGGCTAATAAAAATCATCAACATCAATCACCGAGACGCGAATATCGGCGACTCGAGAAGGTCGTCGATGAAGTAATTAGGTGCACACGTAACATTGCGCATGCAGCGTTGACGTGTTTCGTTCAATTTCCTCTCATACCAATGCGCATAAACGAAAGTTAATTAATACCGTAGAGGTAATATAATTAGCAATTAAAGTTGGCAAAGTGTACAGTTGCTGCCCATTGCGCAAGTCCTCCGACGGCTTAGCCGAGAGGTTGAAAAATAAAGATTCCTAACCGCGTCTCGCAGACCTTCGGACGAATTAAGAGCGCTGGATGTATTTAACGAGGTGACGCTGGAGGGCACTCGATGGAGCAGGTTACCCCGGAATGGGCGTGCCTCTGTAATATTCTAGGCTCGATCCTGCAGCCACTCGAAAGCCGCGAGGCCGCATTCGCAAAGATAGATCTTCGACGTAAACAACGACATTATGCAGGCGCGCTGAGTGAAATCCGCGCGCGGACCGATTGAGGATAAAACGATCGGCTATACGCGCGTTTCTCTGTTTCGAGTTTGTCTTAAAAATCGGTTACATATACGCGCGGCAATTTCCTCGATTCGAATGCAATGCGCGGCTGTGCAGGCGGCGCGATATCGTGCTGCTGGCACACTTTGGTCCCACTTTGGCATGCGCGCTCGGTCACCTATCCTCACTTCACCGTCGGTTCAGGGTATAATGCAACCAGATATCCGCGAATGCCGGCTTTGGTAGGCCTTCTCGACTAGAGATGCATCGATTATGCAGGTGTGCGTAGAGTCTAAATACTCTTGACAAAGTCCTTGTGACCCACTTTCCGTTGCTGTAATTCCTCTTCTTGTACTCTGCAAGTACCTGCGGCGCCTACAACTCTCATCCATATAATACAAAATTGCTGCGAAACGGGATTTCCGTAACGTAGTTTATACTGTTTGTGCTATTACAAACTTTTTTCCAACGATAATTATATAGATTTTATCTACTATTTCAGCGCCGAGAATACGTGCGACTCGAGTTTTTTTTTTTTTTGCACCATGACACTATATTTGTCTTGTTGGTGCTCTTTTTCCTATAGAAATGGACTGCAAGCAATTTCGCATGGGGAATAGCAAAGGGAGATATGGTTGTATTTTTTCACGGATAATTTATTAACCATGAATTTTCATTGACGAAGCTTAGCTGCAGCATATCTTGCGCCGCGCCGGGTAATAATTTTTTTTATATCTGCAACAAATCATGTGTTCAAATTGTTAAGCGTACACTTCTCAAAGCTTGGTCTGCGGTCGATAGATGAGCTAGTCGCTTTAATATACTGTATTTACGGTTCGTTCCGACACGGTGAATATAACTCGTGTCACATGCACATGGTAGCCGCGTGATCCCCGAAGGGGTCATGTAAGAGAGTATACATTGTCTTCCTAGACAGAAAAGGATGAAACAAGAATAAAAATGAAACGCGCAGTGTCCATGGAATAAGAATAAAAAGAAGAAGAAGAAGAAGAAGAAGGAGAAGAAGAAGAAGACGAAGAATGAGGAGGAGGAGAAGAAGTTGTAGAAGAGTAGGCGAGTGCATATGTGAGGTCAGCGCTGAAAAGCTAGAGAGCAGAAGCGCCCCTTTTACACGAACCGAACAAAAACGCGCCTGTCTGCTTCAAGTTTCATTTTCAACGGTTGAACTGCAGAAGACAGAAGTCCAGGCTCTGCTCAAACAGATTTTTCAGTCCAGAGCGCCGGCGGCCACGTCAATGTATAAATTTTACGCCTCAGTCCGCACCTACCAAAGGATTCTGATTTATCAGTGGCTCGTTCAGCCGTGACCTCGAATTGCCAAGGAATGACCAATCGTCCAGGACGTATTTTCCGAAGCAAGGGAAAAATCCGTCGTAATTCAACTGCACGCGTCTCAGCAGCAGTCCGAACGACGTTCGGTGTGCCTCCAATTTGAACAATTCACCAAAAATGGTATTCTGGATCACTTTGTTTCACCGCCAAGTTCTTCGATCGCAATACGATGCTCCGTCTGGACCGACTCGTTGAGTATTCAAAATTCTATTCATCGCCGTCTGCATCGCCATACTTGATTTTTTGTGAACGGAGGTCAAACTTTTTGGCGGACCTCGTGCTCGCGTATAATAGTTTTTAAATTGGCTGCTCGAAGGAGCTAGAATAAAAAAAATTCTTGAAAAAAACATATTTCGTTTCCCCGCCTGCGGACTCTGGAGGAAGGCTGGAAGGAAATCTTGGCGAACATTGTTTGCCTCCCGTGGTGAGCGAAGATCTGAGAAGTGATAAAAAGAGGGCGTCATCATCAGAAACGATCGCGTCTCGATTCGAGTTGGCAAGAATTTTCGACCTTCTTAAGCTCGTTCGAGATTCCAGGATACACCAAGCTTATGCGGCACGCGGTACGGAACGGTAAATCGATTTTCTTCCCTCAGGAGTGCCGTGTCACCTTGGTGTATACACGTATACAATATGCATGTATACATACATACCACACATCTACTCATCGAGACGCGGTTCTTCAACTCGTTCTATTATATACCTACACCCGTCTTTCAGTAGCCAGCGTCGAGTCGATTTCGACTTTTAGAAGAAACGCACGACGCTGGAAGAAAGGAGGGAAAAATAAGAAAAGGTCCTGCAGTCGAACCCCTCCGAGTTATTCCTGCGGGCGCTGCAACGGTCCCAAACAATAAATAATTACCAGGGGTACGATATCCAACCGAGCATGGCGACGAGACCGGGTTCACATATAGATGGCCTAGAACAACTCCGAATGGAGTCCTTCGCGAACCCCAGGACGCGGAACGGGTTCGCGTATTGCGTCGTTACACGGCTAACGTCGTCGAGGTTGCAGAACGGGCATTCCCAAGCGGAGGCTCGATTCTCCCGTTCCGATTTATCGCGTTTTCGAATTCCGAGCTGCAGCCTTCAGCCACGGAAAAGGCCGAAGGTTCCTGTTTCCATTTACATACTCCGAAAAGCTGGCCTGAATAGCCTTGACGAGTTGCCCACTAGATCCATTATACTAGCGCCTGTAACAACGGAAGTGATCACCGCGTTGTCGCGACGCCGAAACGGATGTCGGAGGCATTGGGACGGCCTGTTGATTCGACGCGCGTCGGGTCGTAGAAATCGCGTTTTATTAGTCATTTTCTAAAACCAAGAGTGTCAATTTACAAAAACAGCTACTTTTACTGAATGATTGCCACTAGTCGTTGAAATAAACAGCTTCTCGTCCGTAATAAAGTTAACGTGTTATTTGTATACACCTGCTGAGACATTTTGTCATAAAGACACTACACTTACAATCATAATGTGCGTTGATCTTTTTGTTGCTGTTGCTGTTTTTTTTTTTTTTTTATTCCTTTCAAAAATGTTAGTTCCGACAGGACGAGTCCGTCCAAATTGTTACAAAATCACTTAAAATCACTGTGCCGTATAATATCTGAATAATCGCCGACTCACAGTAGCATACAAAAATAAATCTTCAATTCTGTAAATAAAAAAGAAATTTTAACCATTCAACGATACCGAAATAATATCCTAATTGTCGTGTATTTCCAACAAGAAACACAGCGTGACTTATAATTTCATTCGAACGAGCTCATGGCTCAGTGTTGTCTGACTGTAATATTCCCAACTTGAAATCACAACAAGTTTCGAAGTGAACAGAGAGAACGATCTTGATTCTACCTAATCCGCGAGGACGACCTCAAACTTCTGACCGTGACACTATCCAGGGTCCAGGAATAATTGTAAATTGAATATTCGGGGCGTAGCGTCGCGCGTCGCGTCGTTGAGTGACGAGGATCGTAGATTAGAAAGATTTAAGAGAGATTCCCTGCTCCGTGATCTCTTCGAGAAAGAAAGAGAGAAAGAGAGAGAGAGAGAGAGAGAGAGGGAGAAAGAGAGGGAGAGAGAAAGGGAAACAGCACCCGGTGCGGCTGCCGGTGTGCTGTACAAAGGTATACATACAGAGAAGACGGGCATGTAAGGCCCAAGGGAGAATAAGTCTCGTTACTATGGCGACCCAGAGGAGGGGGCCAGGTGGTCCGGGGGATGGGGCCGGGGGCGGAGGTTCGGGCTTTTTCGCCGAGGTTCGGAGCTTCTCGGTCGACGGCTAAGCGAGGCCAACCGGTCGCTCGCCCGCCACGGTCTCTCGGCGACCAGTCGAATTCCGTACGTAGTCAGCGATCGTGTATGGCGCTCCGGGAGCGTGCCAAATGTCGTCTGCATACGCATAAGCAGGCCGATAGTAGTGCTGAACCATATTCGTATTCGAGGGACGAGTCGCGGCAAATTTTTTTCCCACCTTATTTACTTTTGTCCAAAGTAGAAACGGAGAGAAGTAATACCACTACTACTGCGACATTAATCGCCCGACGATTCGTTATCAGGCGTAATTACTTGCGTGTATGTTTACACGCCGTGGCATAAATAAGTAACACGGGGTGAGTTAGGGGGGAAACTGGGTGTAATCGGAATACACGGAGCAGGGGGAGCGGGAGATTAAAAGGGAAACCATTCGGAAAATCGATAATTTGTACGGTTGAAGAACTGCAGAGTTGGGCCGGGGTAACGTCGTTCGGTGAAGTGTTAATAACGTGCTCCCGAGTACAGTGTCAAATCAAATGTCGGGCTCGAAGCGTGCTTGAGGCGGACGACAGCGTTCGGGACGAACCGAAGATCGGTAGCGGAGAAGTCGATTCTCGGGAAATCGAGTTCAACTCTCTGCGGGAATTATTTCCATAATAAATATAGGACAAACGCGAAGTCGAAAGAGCCATGTTTCGAGTCGGATCGCAGGCGTATATCTCGCGATAATAAATCATTGGTAGGAGGATTTTTCCGACAAGGTTCGAAAGCCGCGGCGGGCGGAGCTGCGGTGATGAAAGTGACGTGATGATGGAGCTGCGGGATGAGGAGGAATTCGACCGTTGACGACAAGCAGCTAACACGATTATCGCCGAAAAGTTGGAGAGCAAGGTCGGTTTACGTCGGTAACGCGGATCCCTCAGCTTCGGGATGACGATGTTCGGTACTTTGGTACAGAGGCTGACGTCCCCCGTGACGTCGCCAACTTCGTCGAGAAGACGTTTCAAATCACCGTCCCGATGGGAAGTTCAGAGCGATCCGGAGGACGAGGTAGCGCCAGTCAGGAAATCGAGGGCCAAGCATCTACTCGACAAACGTAAGAGCAAGAGTCGGGCACGCGGACTCAACATAAGCGAACCTCAGCCCTGCACCGCCTCCGTAAACGCCGCCGCCTCCCCAGCTTCCGGTTGGCACGAGGTCGCTTTTCCACCCCTCAGGGGCACCAAGAGCCTCGGACGACTCGACGGCATGAAAGAGGTGAGTCCAAATCCCTTTTCCTCTTGTCCAGGATCAGGTGCAGCGAAAGGAGAAGTTAGATCTCGATCACCACATTTATGATCTATCGATAATTCGACGTCGTTGTCCACCGTGTCCGAAAGCTCGCGCGCCCTTTGATCAGCCTCTGAAACTCCGCGTCTTGCGCACGCTGGATAAGCGCCTGCCTACATCGCGCTGTACATACAACGTGAAACCTATATCTGTTGAAATCCTTCCATATAAGGCGGCACTTCGCGCCCGCAGGGCTTCTTCTTCTTCTTCTTCTTCTTCTTCTTCTTCTTCCTCGTCCTACGGTTCGGCATTCCGAAAGTCTGAATCAAACCGGGGCTTCGGTTGTGTTGTATACCTATGTGGGTATAATAATCGGGAACCCGACGACTCGCGGCTCAACACGCGAACTTGAACGATCTTTCGGAGCAAACTCCCTCTCTCGAAATTCCACAGGGCTTATGCTTCTCGTTTCGTTTCGTTTCGTTTCGTTTTCATGCGAATATCCAGTACCTACTAGTAATCTTACGTCGAAAAAGTGCAGTCCGCACACTTTACCTTTTCAGCTTTTCCACTGCGACTGAATTACCATTCAGCGAGTTACACGCGTTACCGTTTGAAAGAGGTTCCCGGTATGTAAGTAAATTTGTTGTAACACCGAGTCATAGGCAGGGATCGTATAATTTACTCCGGTATGCGTTACCCGGGTACCGAAGAAACCGACGAAACATGCATAAGGTACCATCTATACGCCCGCGGTCCCTGGTTATTATATCCTTATAAGAGTGGAGGAGCTCGTGCTGCTGTTCCTTGGTACCGCACACGGAAAAATATGTTAACTGTAAACATCTGTATACGAAAAAAAGGGCTCCACGGCACGATGCTCGTCAAGAATTATGCTTATTATTCTTATTACGGAGGTAGGTAGGTAGAGGTAGGTACACATTCCCCTGCTGACGTACACACGCTGAAACGAAGACACGTCGGTTATACCGCATCTGGAAGAGTACATCCCGTGTACATCCTCTCTTCAACGGACTTATTTCTCTAGTTGTACCATAGCTCTCGGGTACTGTACGTACGTACGCATAGGTATGTGTATGTATACATCGCACCTTGGCTCGCTAATTGAGTTTGTGCCGTGACCGCAACATTTACTTGATCAACTCCCACTGCACTTGATCCTTCTCCGCGGCTGTAATGCACCTGTAATAATGACTCATTTTCAATCGCGACTCGTGCACGGTGTGCAGCAGTTCGCGTTTTCTCAACCGATCGTTCATGTCGCCGGTCTCGCTGGACTTTCTACAGATATTTTTGCTTTATTTTTCTTCTTCACAACTGACGTCTCCGCTGCAGTGTCACCGTTCCAGTACCGCTCAGCGCAGGAACGACGCCTGTTCCGATCCGTCCGATGCCCGCGGAAGTGACGTATTATCGCTTCGGGTGATATACGACTTTTACTCTGCGGCTCGGCACCGGTACGATAATGCCGCTGCTGTAACGGCCCCCGTTACACACGAGAAAGCTTGTCGAGGTGCAGAGATTCCTATGTTATTTGCCAGCGGTGTGCGTGCAGCGAGCCTGCGTTCGTTTCTTGGTGAGGGCACGCGAGAAAGGGAAGCTGCGGAGAGAGAGAAAGATAAAGAGAGAGAGAATCGACAAGAAGGAGAAGAAAGAGATCCCCAGGGACAGAAAGAACCGTGGAGAATCCTTTGACCGGGCAGGATACCTCGCGTTTCAGATTCCAAGGACTAAATCCGGTCCGAATGCCGGAGAACAACTTATAGGAACGACGAATGAAAATGTTTTATTAACCGGTAAAATGCGTCATGAGGAAAAGATGCGTCGCGATGAGCTTGAAGACGAGGCATGAATAGCAGGAGGAGTGCAATGCGCGTGGGGTTGCCATCCACGAGTGCGCTGGAACGAGTAAGAAGAGCTTACCCTCTTTACTTTCTTCGCGAACAACGACGAGACACCGAGTGACGGTTTATCGTATCAGTGTTGTAACATAGAACCACGCGTGGTTCGTATGAATCTTGAGCTCCGTGAAGAGATTACTCCGGAGCGTTGACGTCATCAATCTCGTTCGTGAAACAAACGAATCCGTTTTCATACAGCCCACAAGGGCCTGTGCAGGTAGATCACAACGGATGAAAGAGAAGTACACGGGCTCGTCCTTAATTTCCTCGGAGACGACGTCGCATCGCTGATACAGCGTGTAATCTAAGTGCACGCGAGGTCCCTGGTTTTAACCTTTAACGCGTGACTCGCAACGTCGCGCGTTGACAACGCGATGTTGTAGTTTATACCCACTTTTCGGCTTTCACTCAATTTTCAGGTCACTGGGTGTCACCGAGTGACGGAGTACCTCGTGGTCCTCGGAACATTTCGTTCCGGATTCTTTTTCTTGCTTAACTTATGTGCGCCGAATTTCACTATCGCGCGACTCGGACAACTCTTCGAACTTTGTACCTTAAATCTTGATGAGGCGAGGCGGTTATTCCCTAGTCGAGTTTACCCATCGTGCATCTTCGACTCGCGTACAAAATCTAGAGAATATTGCATATATACCTAACAGGGTATACGTATGCCTGTGATCGAGCTGTGTGTATAACAGTAAACACTGAACAGAGAGTCTTCGTCCTGCTCAGTGAAGCTGAAAGTGAACAAATCTAGCACCGCTGGTTGTTGTCCCCCTGTATCGACAACCGTTGGCCGCTCTTTATGTACACGGCACATACTCGCATACTTTACAACAGACTCGTTACTCGTCTAACACACGGAGATGGAAGTTTGAGAGACCGGTAGCGCCGGAGATATTATCAAAATAAAATCGTACCGAGCCATTCAAGCCATGGAGTTCGTACATCAAACATCTAAGCTGTACAAACTGCAGGCTCGGCTGCAGGTATATTTGAAACACTGCGATATTTACGGATCAAGAATTTTTGAATAACTAAGCAGTGTCCATTACACGTTTACTCGCAAGTACGGTAGTCTTTCAAGTACAGACTCTTGCGCACAATCGTGCCGAGTTGAGAGGAAAATTGAGTAATTTTTTTTAAGAAATGGAAACAAACCTAGACAGCGGTTACAGTTATAAACCTAACGCTATATTCCTCCGATTCATCTCACGTCAACGATCTTCTTCTTTATACCCACCTCATATACATACCCATATAGCTACGATGACCGTGTGTTTATAGCTGTGAAAGGAAACGCCTGACATATCTTAACTTTTACTTGATTAGACCCTCAATTAGGCGGGTCAGCGACGGTAATAAAACGATGCCATTCGTAGGAATTCTCTCTCCCCAATTGAAAGAACGCCCCGGTATAAACATGAGAATTTAAGCCTCGGGATAAAGAAAGCAGAAGACGCGCTCGTGTGTCCGAGGAGGATACCGCTTTCGTTTCATCGTCAATTTCCTACGGAGACGCGGTGCGATGCCCGGCTTTCTGCCGGCATGACTGGGCAATAACGAGAGAGGGCATTGCGTCGCGTCGAGGAGCGGTTAATAAGTGGTAACCTGTTACTCCGACTTGTTAGCAAGTTGCCCAGGTGATTGTGTCGAGCTCGACTCGACCGTGCAGCGGGTGTCTCAAGGCTTCGGTCGCGAAACCCCGAGGGTGGGTGGCAAATTGCAATGATACCGGAGCTAGACGCAGCGGGATATCCACTTCCTCGTTGCGCCGGGGAAAAGCTGCGCTGCGTTGTTGGGATATTATCCCCCGGGTGACCGGGAGGCGTTGGGACGGGAAACTATACGGCAATTAATAAGAGCGCTGAGTCGAGAGACGCTGCGAGGTCCGACCTGTAAGTATATCTCGAATCCACACACCCGTAATTACGAACAGACCGGGGCACAAATCACGCCCGGGTAACTCGAAATGAACGCGCGCGCGCCTCGCTCGATTACCTGAGATTTATGGAACCGCTCGCTTCTTCTTCTTCATCTTCTTCTTCTTCTTCTTCTTCTTCCTCTTCGTCTTCTTCCTCTGCCTCATCCTCATCGCTTGAGCTTTTCAAGATTCATAGCCGGCTGGCTAGAACCTCCTCGCTGCTTCCTGCGGGTTGCGCGTATATCCCTGCACCGTACTGTATTCGTCCGTTGAACGGTAGGTGTTACGAGCAAAACCGATATCAGCCACGACCAAGTATAGCTCATGTGTGTGTAAGCATCGGAGCAATTTCACGATCACGGAGAACTTGACATTCATTTTATTCTTCTTCGCTTTGCGGTCATTGATTAATCATCTGTTCCACTGTGACGCAGGTATGCATGATGATTCACCAACGTTTGTTATACGTCAATTTATTCATCGAAAAAACATCACACTTTTTAGTTTTACGGTAATTTCTCGAACAATTGTGATATTGAGCGACACAGTGAATTATTCGTATCGTCAATTCGAGATGTGACGTGGCAATTTAAGGTTTGACCAAAACAATTCGTTGGCTCTATAATGCACACTTCAATTACTAAAACGACAAGAACGTTGAAGAAGGAAAAAACAAGTAAGAAAAAAAAAACTACAACAAAATGACAACGAAAACAAATCAGAGCATGACCGAATTCGTATTTGGCTTGTAAAATAATCATTGTATACATAGATTTAATCTGTACCGTTGCCCTTAATCTCTGTATTCCACTCTCGGTCTTGGCCAAGGAATGCGGTCCGTTGTTGGTGTCGCCGGTGCTGCTGATCGTTGGATATCGTCTAATCGATGGGGCAACTGGTACAAAAGTACGAGATAACAAATGACTGTTTGTAAGACAAGAGCAAAACCGAGAAGAAAAGAAGATTAAAACAATAAAAAAAAAAAGTAGAAGAAAAGTAGGCGGAATTGAAACAAGCAACACCGAAATGAAAACCACGAAGATAAAAAAAAAAAAAAACATCACAACGTGACGACGCGACGCTAAACTGTTCGTGTATAAGCAAAGTGTTTGGGTGGAATAGCTAGTCAGGAAGAAGAAAAAGACGATAAAAAAACGTAAGCAGAAGAAAAAGGAAACAATCTCCCGCGTCTAGTCCCAGTTTCTCTTTTGTTTGGCCTGAATCTAGCAGCTTACAGGCGTGCGTGTTACAGGTACCGCAGCTTATCGGTCGTAGGAACTTGGGAAGGCATGCCCTGGAGGAGAAGGCACATTTCACGCGCTGTTACCAGCCCACGAAGACACAGGCGAGTGTCTGTCCGTCTGTCTCTCTGTATCGTGAATCAGGCACAAAGCCCTTTTTGTCACTATACGTCCATTCTCATTTGAAACAGACTCTTTCCTTGGGCTGGGTTAGGGAACGAGGCTGGCCTTACCTCTCCAGCTTTTTGGTGTGGAAGAAGTCTCTGCCAACTCTCCTACGAGCTAAGGTCGATCCTTTGTTTCTGGACAAAGGTCGCCGCGTCTGTGGTCATGTCCCTGTATTTCCCGACACGTGGAAAGAAAATCCCCCCAGCGCTAGTTTTTACACCCTGCGGAGGCTCGAGCTGTCGGTCTCGCTGCTTCGACGTTTCGATTGGTAAGGTTGGTATCGTTTACGATGCGTAATGTGCTATGTCGTGGCCTCGGGCGAGGGAGTATCGAGTTACTCCCGAGTTGAGGGACGGGAGGTGATGCACTCGTACTTTTTACTGCGCCTGAATCGACGCCGTCTCGTTGTACCTCGATGGATGGAGGGAGAATCCAACGAACCGAAACGCGTGTTACATGCGCCAAGCGCAAGTCCGTCGACGATTGTACTGGGTCAGGTTTTCTCTGGATATGCGTGGAAACGCCGGATGGTATGGAACAACGGAACGCAGCAGAAGAAGAGGAAGATGAAGATGAAGGAGAAGGAGAAGAAGAATATCCTCGCCCAAACCGAGCGGCGAGCCAAGTTAACGACGCTACATTAGCCCTTTCCAGTTTCCAGTTTACCCGACTTCTTCATACCTAATTGCCGCTAATGTCAACGCCCTCTGACTTCGTGGTCACGAACTCTGCCTCTACTCGCGTTATGCCCCAGCGAGATGATAAACTTGGTCTTTTTACGCGCGGTTTTTTAACATTCGATATTTATTGCACAGCGAAAACCATCTCACATCGAGGTTTGTATGGAAAAGTGAAGAGTACGAAAAATCGATGTACTCAATCGTGACCAGCTATGGAGATAATTATTTAGTATCTACCTACTCCCGGAGATTAACCGTCGCGCTACTACGATCCTGCCATATCGCTTGTTCGAAACGTAATATCATAATCTTATAATCTTAACTAATGGCACAGGCAGTAATTCCACGCGACGTTCATCGTTTCTTGGTACAGACAGAGCCAGCTACGATGCGTGATAGGAATATCTGATCACCGTAAACTCCGAACGATTCGATTCGGCGAAAAATTGTTGTATCAGGATTGAATGAACAAAGTAGAGACAGCAATTATGAGTGGGAAGAGAAGCGTGGAGGAACACAATTGACAATGGCTGTGACAAAATTTGGGTCAGCATGATCGAAACGTGAGCAAACTGTTAGGTTAGGTTACAGAACTAACGTCTTTGGAAATTTCACCTCCACTTTCCGATCAGCAACGTATTCTCGGAATACCAATTATTCGGTGTACAGTTTGTCCGATATAAATGCGTCATTTTCTGGCCATTCGTAGTCCGATACAAGCGATCGAATCGCGAATGTACCTTATATATACCTAATCCGGTTCAATTTTTACGCTGACTTTCTACCACGGATGTATAAGTATAATAATGGAGAACATCGCGCGTCACTCAAGAAACGATAGAGAGTAAATTCGTGACTCGAATTGCACTGTCCCTGATGTTGGCAGCCAAGGTAAGTGTACCAGTTATTGACACGTTTCGACCCAATTATCGAACCTTTTATTTTACAAAATTATAAATTGAAGCACAAATTGTAAATTTCTCGATGACTGCAACCAATCGCTAGAGGCTTACATATTGCAAAATTTATTTGTTGGTAATTTCAGAACCAAGGATCACACAGATGCAACAAAAAAATACCAATAACTGGAACACTCGTCTTTCTTACGGCACAAAGTTTCGTCGACAAATATACATCCTGTCTACTACATAACTACGCCATGATCCCAGTTTTTGCATCATCGCCGATCAGACCGCGATGCTGATAATTGAGCACGCGTTGAGCGACTCTCCAGCGGTGTTTTGCTAATCAAGGATCCATTGTTTCCCCCACTAGGAAGTGTTGAAGTTACGGTCACCGCAGCGACACGGCGTCCGTGTAGGTACACGTATAAATTCCTGCAGTCGAATGCTGCTCGGCCATTACGCAGTCGCGATGCCCGTGTGTTCACATGCCTGCGCGTGAGTTTATGTGTAATTCCATTTATAGTCTATCTCGACGAGGAGGAACTCGATCTTGGAAGGCGGTGTAACCCGGTATACCTGGTTACACGTCGGGAAACGTACCAACACCGAACCCGAGAGAAGCGCTGCGCCCTCCTCCGAGATCAATGAAGAAAAGCACGCTCTCAGCTTCTCAGCTTCTCAATGCGCACTAATTCCCTCGGTCCTACATCCGTAAGTCAGCTGTACCTGCACGGACAGCTGCGGCATTACTATCGATTTCTACAAACTTATCGATACTCCGTACAAATACACCTCGGTTTATAACGCGCGTTATACACGGTCTGTATAAATCCGATTGTCACTACCAACCGCGCCGCACCTGGCGACGTGCTGTCGTCATCCTCGTTTATGGTATTGTGGATTCGTCCGTTGCTTGATCATCTGATCCGTGCACACACGAGCCGCTGATTATGGGATTTGGAGAGGGGGCGGGCTTCGAATCATAATTCATTTTTATTGCCTGAAGAATATTATTATTCGATTCGGCATTGATTTCTAACACCTCGCCACTTTCCTGGAAGACTTCGTCTTCGGCTTGAATACAAATTTCTAAATTTAAGAGTTGGCTGACGTGCGCACTAAAATCGAGAACAAGAAATTCGGTCGGGATCCTGTCGAATTCAATTCAATTCGATTCGATATAACGAATAGACTGTAATATTAAAAAGTGCAGAGAGATGAGTTGACGCTTTTATATTGTAGATCGTTATATGACGCAGGTTTTTCTTACGCCAACGACAAAACACGCCAATAACTCGTATAACCGAGCGTCAAGTCAACATTGCGGTTACCGATTCTTGAAGCCGTGTATACCGCCAAGTGATATATTTTACCAATTTAACAGGATAAAGCGATCGGCTGTACGTATTGTATACCTCTAACAAAAAAAAAAAAAAAAAAACAATTAAATGAAACACCTCATTTAATCAGCACCGCCTCGATTGCCAGCTTTGTGAGATTCTTTACGCGAGTTACATAAACGTTCAAAATTACCTGAATCTGCGGGAGTGACGTACATGTACGTTTTTAAAACAATTTCACGTTACGGCGAAGAAACGTAAAGTGAGAAGAAAAAAAAAATGAAATGATGTCTCGAGTTCTATCCGCCGCATACATGTACGAGGAGCGTTTCAAAGAAAAGTCTTCATTCCTGGGTACGCTAATTCAAACGTTCACCAATCCACCAATCACCAAGATGTAAGTCAACGCCGTCTTGGACGCTTTCGAGGGTCGTGGAAGAAGAGTCAGACACTTGTCGCCCAGGAATGCCAAAGGTTCCGGTTCTGATTCATGGGCGCGTCATACTCGCGCACGCCCGACTTTTAAGCCTATTTTGCAGTCGCCATCGTCGTCGTCGTCAACGCGATAAGCCGCGAGATGTAGGTATACTACACCGCCTTACCTCTCTTTCTCTCTCGGCACGTTCTTATACGCGGTTCTTTTATCTGAGTCAGCTATTTGCCATGAGCATAAACGGCGGCGATCAGGCGTGCGTGTAGATATACGGAAATCGTTGTTTCCCGATGTATTATCTACACACACTCGTGTGCGAGGAAGAAGGAAGAAAAAACGAAATAAAAAAAACATTTGCATACCAGTTTTCACAATTTTGTCTCGATATCTATCCACCTGGTCGCCGCGTTCAACTCTTATTCAATGCAAATTGTCGTCACAGAATCTTGCGCACATCTGTTCGATCTGTCCGTCTATCTATTCCATTCAGCTATACGACCCGATGGGAGAGGAAAGGCTTGGAAACTATTGAAAATCGCTGGAAAGAACCGCGAGTCCGCGACGCAGGCTCAATGCTAATTTCATTTACAACGCTTCGCAGTGTTCCGCGGTGTCTCGAACTAAACGCAACTCGAATGCTAATTCCACGTCCCACACGTCTCTTGTACCTCGTTTATTCTTACTTGCAGCGGTATGGTATAATCTACCTGTATTCTCATCCCCGATGCGAAAATGATACCGTACGTGGTAAAATTTCTCTTGTAAAAATTGCACATCGTTCTTTGTGATAATTGTGATAACAGGTGATAATTTGAATCCTTGATTTTTTAGTACCACCAAAAATATTTTCGTACTCATTTTACCGACGTATCTTCAATTCTGGACATTTTGGAAACTGGAAATAGATGGAGAAAAAAAAAAAAATTGGACGTCAACCTTATCTTGAGAATCAATGAATTTCTAATCAACGTGATCAGCCGCGAATATAGTGAATGATTCAGGCTCCCGTACTATGGCGAGAGAAAGAGAGAGAGATAGAAATGAAAGGTTCGACGTCTCGTTGGGAAATCGTTGCGCGCGCCTCTGTAGGTATAATAGGAGCTGGTGCAATGCCAGTGCTCGGAACACACCGGCGTGTCTACCCGAGGAGACAAGCTGTGTAAAAAGAAGAGGATAGCCTGCACGGTGAACGGGAAGTCGGAGAGGGAGCGCGAGAGGAAGAAGGAGAAGGTTCCTTCCACCTGCAGCGCGGATTTACAATCAGCACCGGTAAGCGAGGCCAAGGTTCCACGGCGGGTCGCACGGGTCAATTCCGTATAATACTGTAATGCCTTTGAGAGAAAAAAGAAAAGGAGCTAGAAAAATAAACAATCGGAAAGCTTGGAGAGAGAGAGAGAGAGAGAGAAATAAAGGTATATACGGACAACAACAGTAAGGCATTCACACGGAGAGATCAACGAATTAGCAGAACGGGCACAGGTAGACATGATCACAGCGAGAATCGCGGATGCCGTGGATGATGTGATGGATCGTTTGAATAACGATCCTGGTCAATAAACTCTGTCCAACCGTCGACACAAAGCCCTCGATTTATACCGTAAGGAATGTATGCAGAAACCTGCTAATTGAGCAACGAAGAAAAAAGTGGAAATATCAGGATTAAAAATGCTGTCATGCGGTGTACAAGTGATTCAATCCAAGGGCTTGAGTCGTATATTTTTCACAGCCGAACCAATTCTTGTACGAAATTATAAATTTGCAGCTTTGAAGAACCGACTAGGTATCCAAATTCGAAAGACAATGCGAGCTGAGAGGGCATGCGGCAGCTGACAGGCCGGATGAAGTTACGGCAACGAGTCCTAGATATTGTAAGGGCATTCCTTTGCTACCGGTAAATCGAGTTGCGCTCTTTAGTATTGTGTGCAGTGTTTCACGGCAACGGCAACGGCAACGCCGTTGCGTGTCAAATCCAAATAAATCAATACTCCGCGATTGATTGCTCCTGCTTACTTCATCAATCCTCTGGACAAGAACCGAGGACGGTTTATTCTTCCTAGGTGTCGAGCCCAGCTCCGAGATAGAGAGAGAAAGAGAGAGAGAGAGAGGGAGAGCACCTTCGCTTCCCTCGGCTACGCCTCTTATACGTGTATAAAGGTATTATAATGGGCCTGCGGGCACGGATATGTATCGAGATGCAAGAAATACGTCGGTGAAGGTTTGAGAAGAGGAATTCGATTTGTGAAGAAATATTCTCGTGTCCGATCTGCGGTGAGGTTATTAACAAGAATTAGATTTGTGCAAAATTGTTTGCACATTGAATGTCATCGAAGAGGAAAAGTAAAGCAATTAAATGTTCGGATAACGAGTCTTGAGGAACAAGGAAAACTCGGTCCAGAGGTTGAAACTGACACGACGTTACCGTAAAGATGCGTGTTTACGAAAAAACTCGAGGATTGCCTGAAATTTAGTAAACCCTAGTAAACAAAACGTACTCACATTTTGTGGAATAATGAATTTTTCCCTGATGTCTCGGTTCGTTTCGTTACGCTAACGTTAAGAACCACATCCTCGTAGGATGTACGGATGATCGTTGGAGGTTGGTGGTTGTTGTATATCGTAAGCGGGCCACGTGCCGCCGCCCCGTCGTTCGTTTATTCATGCATTTGCAAGCTCTCGAGGCAATCTCCGTTGGGTTCGTACCCTGTAATCTAAGCGCACAATGTCACGTGATTACGGGCCGGCGAAGATCGAAGTCGCGAGTTTAAGCCTACGCTCCGTGTAGATACCGTATTAAAATACGACTGGACGAGAGGATCGCGCTTCTATGTGTGTAACAGGCGACGATGGACATGTGCGCGACTATCGCGTACGAAACCCCGTGTGTTGTTATACGCGGTCTCTTCGACGAGAGCCTCCCTCTTTATCTCTTTCTCTCGAACGGTTATTTGCATCACAATGCCAAATCAACCGGTGCACCGATGCACGCTCCGAACACGTGGTGCATGCCGAGCGAGCTGCGATCTGTTCCGAGAAAGGGGCTTGGCAACTTACGCAGATGCGTGTATTTGAAAATCCATTCCGATGCCACTTTATACCCCTTCGATATCCGTTCGTAACATCGTACCGCTGTGAGGGGTGGTGATTCTTGCAGGGTAAGTAAAAACAAAACAAAAAATATACATTTAGTCAAATTGGTCGGGGAAAATTATAAGATTTTTATCTGGAAAAGTGAGGTAATTTCGTTCTGGCGATTTAGTGGCTACCCCGTCCTGCAGAGTCTCGTTATAATACCGTTCGCGGGGCTGTCGGGGAATCGGATTCTGAGAAGTAATGGGTGCTGTGAGTATTTTTCGTCAGTCCTGACACTCCGGCGTTATTCGACGACCTTGTTTATGATGAATTTTATGGTAACGATGGCTTAGGCGACGGTGATTTATGCCTGTTTAGATGTTTGAACGGTTCGGTCCTGCCCTCTGAATACTCAACCCTCCACCTCTCGTCCTCATCCAGCGGGGGAGTTACAGGCCACACTTCCTTCGGTTCGACTCGAAGAATACGTCCCTTGACTCTCCGGAGTGTCCCGGGTGTCCGTAAATCACGACTGATACAAGTTTTCAAACGGCAATTCAGACTTATCGCGGGCTCTTATACATCCGGATTTTATATGTAGGTATATACATATAATGCTTCTTTAAGGTCGTCATAAAAATTTTTCCTCCGCCCCATGCGGTAACCGTCGTGTTTGGAATTCACGAAGTAGTCCCTTGAAAATAGGCGTAATATTAAATTATTTGAAGTATACAACAGAGCTTTTAACTACTTCACGAAATTGCCTATCTTGAATCCAGTCTTTATTCGATGATCGCGATCTTACGACTGAAACGAAAGCATTTAACGGTAAGAACCGTCCGAGACTTCGTTTAACGAATTTCCATTTCTCTCTCGCGGTGTTTCATTGCTTATTATATAGCTGGTATATAATATGCTCGGAGCTTTGAAATCCCTCTGGTGTAATAATTCCTGCATTAGACAGCGGCCAGATACTTTCTCCGAAACGAATTCCCGAAGAAGAACACGGGCTTTGGTATCCAATCGGCCGTGCAAATACGCGGGTGAGCATTTTACAACGCTCCTGTACCTTGTACTTGTACTTCTACTTGTTATTATTAATGTCATTACTATTATTACAATGGGGGGAGGGGGGCAATTTAACATCCAACCATGTGCAGCCAGCCGTTACTTTATTGCTTTACAAATTCAATCAACTCTCATTCGGAATGTGCTTATTAATAGTTTATTAACTTCTGAAACAGATTTTATCATTTAGATGATATTTAGCTACGTGTATATTATACAGGGTTCGATTGATCGCGAGCGTTCTCAGGTATGTGGATCGATGTGAAATCACCCAAAGTAAATTGCTCCTCGCGTTCATTTACGTTCTATTATATCATCCAGTGACTCAATAAACGATACAATTTACACGCTTTGTGGTGACGCCATCGATCCGTGTACGTTGAAAATTCAAACCCAACGTTATTCGATTAGCCTGAAGTCCAGACGAATTCCTTATGTGCTTAATTTTTTTTTTCTCAGATTTCTCATAACCACGAGACGTGCAAATTAACAAGAAACTATCATTTCGTAATAAAAATTTTCTAACGTTGAAAAAGGTTCGTCAAAATCTCGGAGTAAGGCGTAGGACTGTCGTATCTAAATAATTTCACGGATATCTGTCCATTAATTAGGAAACATCAGCCTAATTTGCATGAGTATATTGAATCTACTATAGTGAGTAATGACATTATAGAGAGAAACGAAATGGCGCCGGCGGGTGTAAACAAGGCCACGTGTGTCACATCAAGCGAAATGAAAGTTTCACTTCACGGTGTTAGAGACTAGACGAGACATTCAGCCCATCCGACTTGGTCTGTAAATATATACGTATGTACATACCCGTGCAATGTACAACATGCGTGTGCGTTTGCCTGCCGCGGCTCGAAACTCTAAACTTCGCCACTCCCTTCTTCCCTGACTCCGTTATGAATCGGGATTGCCGCGCTGTTGCAGGTGACGACGATAACAATGATAATAATAACAACAATGACAATGCGTTTAGGGAGGAAATAGAGAGAGAATAAAAAGAAGAATGATTTTAATCACACGGAATCGGGGGTCAAGGGAAAAGATTAAATTGTGCGATAAAGATCGGTCCATCTCTTTACGACTGACAAGAGACGGACCCCAAAGTCCGAACCATTCGGTTTACATTCTGGGAAGTTTTTTCTTTCATCCCTTTGACGCTCCCTCAAATCGCCATTGTGCTGCTTTAAATCCGGGTGAAATATCATGTATACATTGGAGTGAGCGAGTTCGAATCGCTGCCGCAGCATCTCGCGTCGTCTCGACTCGACGCGATGTCTCCCTCTCGCGCCAACAAACCCCTCTATTTTCTAACTTCAATGGCACCCAAGGAAAGCCCGCAGCTTACAGCTGTCCCCATAGAAAAAATGAACGCTTGACGAGCGTCCTACGGGGACCAGACGCTAAAAAATGGGGGACCATTGTACGACTGTCAGACTCCGTAAGCGTACACCTCGAGGTTGCCTATCCTCGCCAATCCAATCATCCGGTATCTCATGCTTATGCTGATTTTACTTAGCGTTATGCTCTCGCTGATGCAGGCGTGAAGAAATGCAGAAAAAGTTTTTATTGTGTTATGATTAATACCGATTGTAAAGATCGTCGTTATTGAGGTATTATACTCCGGGAAACAAAGAACTATACAACTTTCCCGAAGATTGGCTGGGAACTTGTCAATAATTACGAAGGAAGAGACGATCTACTTATAAATGCAATGGTATGTGTCCCGTGATAAAAACTTCTTTCCCCTCGCCGTATTTCCGCGAAACATCTCACAAACTTTCTTCATTTCGTAAGGTTTTGCAAAATTTACACGTACGCTAGTAGTATTAATTATACTTTAACCCCATAGTATCAGGTCTGGATTATATATTTTTGCATGGATTGATTTTACGTGAAGCTCCTTAACTCGGCAGCGTTTCAGGGATGGTTAATGGGCCGGTATATCTTCGTATCGCTACCCTGCCGTTCAGCACTACGTTTGTGGTAATTTAGGGTACGCATGTGTGAATGGGCAGATACGTAGCGACACGCGGATCGTTTTGTCGCGGCGAGCACAGCATCCCCCATAAACCTGTCGGGTGGTAAAACTTATTGCGGACGCATGTCGAATGGGACCGTGATCACGGTAGATAGTCTTGATACCGCGGACAGTCGATAGGCGATAACTATCGTTCGCCAAGTAAAGAGGGTTCAAGGAACGATCTCCGCGTTGCTATGGTGTGATGGTGGTGGTGGTTATTCTCACCTTATAGCAGCTCGCTCGCATCCGCGCTTTACACTTCCTGAACCTCGTACAAAAATTCTTCTCAACCGTGCAGTGTGCATGCGTTATACCTACCTTTATAGCTGTGCAACGCGCACGTCGAAGAGTCCGTCTTGCCATCCACCGCGCGCCGCTTGGTAATCGTGTGTATATAAGTAGAAACTTTACTTACTTACGCGTGAGAGTAACTCACGATTTCTTGACACACTTATTGTTAGACGGCGACCGCGACCGCAATGCGCGTCTTCGCCTCTCGGTTCGCCTTCCGGTATCGGTATACGGATACAGGGTCTTTGCAAATGATGCGGAACTCTAAGGTATACCCGTATACGTGACATATTAATGTATCGTGTGAGTAATATGTCAGGAAGCTCCAACGCATTACAAACGGTCGAAAGTTAAAAGGTA
The DNA here is from genome assembly GCF_021901495.1 of Neodiprion virginianus. NCBI lineage: Eukaryota > Metazoa > Arthropoda > Insecta > Hymenoptera > Diprionidae > Neodiprion > Neodiprion virginianus. The sequence continues at coordinate 33,176,562 of NC_060877.1, read as the reverse complement.
CCTTCAACGATCGGGCAAATCTGGTATCGTGGAGAAATTTCATAGCTTTGCTGTTTTCGTTCGCGATAATCTCACAAATTCACCGGTTATTTGGAATATGAAAAGAAAATCATTCCAAGTATGTATAACTCATACGACGAATGAAACCATGTACGTACATACCGCCAAGAAACTTGAATTCCGATTTTTATCTCTTTGCCGTTTAATTTTCTATTATCACAATACCGTTTCTTGGTAAAGAGTTGTCCCTATTTGTTCGCCGGTAATTTCTGTAGAATATGTAGGTGTGTAGGTGCTGGATAAACGCGCACGCGCGGCATTTGCCTTACAGAGGACCGTTTAGGTATTCCTCTACAACGTATATGGTTATATGTGTACACGTAGAGACGTTTCATACGTTATTATACTTCCCTCGGCACTTTCTTTACAACCGGTATAGGTACTAATTATTATTGATCTGTGTCGCGGCGTCGTTCCCCAGCCTCTCGCGTGTTGCATCCTCGCCTTCAGCAACAGCAGCAGCAGCGGCTATCGGGTATATTTACCAACGGCAAACAGTAGAGAAATCGACCTGGTCCACACAGCTCGATATTCTCCTCTTCATCCGACCCGCAAAGCACCGGCAGCGGTGCACTTTTCCACATTATTCCATTTACCTCCTTATTAAGCGGTTGTCCGCGGTAAGAGAGTCTCGCAAAAATTGAAATTGAAAATTACACCGCCGCGCCGCCGCCTCGGACTCCCGAGAGCTTCTCAGCTTCGCTCGATTCTTAGTATAAAAAAAAAAAAAAGGAAAAGAAAAAAGAAAGAATGGAAAGAAACACGTACCAACCTTATACCCGTGACGACAAAGGAGATCATCTATTTCGCCGACTGTGCGCTGTTGAAGTAGGTGAGAAGAAACTGTAGCCTTGCGCGCAAACACAGTGCAATGCAATGCAATAGCGCATACGGGTAGAGTCAGTCAGTCAGTCAGTCAGTCAGTCAGTCAGTCAGTCAGTCAGTCAGTCAGTCAGTCAGTCAGTCAGGTGCGCGAGTCAACGAAAGGGGTTTGTAACAGTTAAAACGGTGTAATCCACGGTGCATGTTGTATTACAGTTGCTGTTCGGCGGGTGAGATTGCTGGCTAAGATTTCTCGGAGTTTATAACCTTGGGTTACCCGATTCTTAAATGCACTCTGCTCGTATACAATATGCCCGCAACTGCAGACCGTTCGTCAACTCTCACAATAATATTCCCGAGGGCATTATTTGCAGTGCTAAACAAGAGAGAAAGAGAGAAATTTTCTCTCGTATATGTATACGGTACGCCTATACCACCGATATGGTGCGCAGCGTTCCCATTGACGGTTACGGAAATTCATGGGCTTCTTGATTATACACGCCGCCGCGTTGCTGGTGTGTAGGATCGATTTAGAAACTATCCTGACTCTCTATTGATCCCGACGTCGACGTGGCTTCCTTGGCTAGAAATCGGTTATACCGCTACGGAGTGCCTCGTTGTTACTTCGGTAACTATTGGACCTGTTCAAAGTCACTTTTTGTCCAAGGTATGTTTGTCTTCCCCCCAGCAGCCTTCCTACTTGCCTGCAGGCGCCGTGTTTTTTTAGCTTTGTGTTAACCGCACCGGGACTTACGAAACTCACGGGACTGACCGGACACTCAAGGCCCATTACCACGATTACGCGAAATCTGCGTTTCGATAATTTCATATTTTGCAATTGAGCATACCAACCCTGGAAAATTGATTCGCTCTATTAAAGTATCGTCGGCACCAAAAATAAAAGAAAAATCACGCGGAACGAATCCTCAAATATCATGTATTATTCACTCCAATTTCTGATTTCGAAAAAACTGAGGTGTTCGGTATTGGCTACTACGCTTATTAGAACGTAGCCCTATAGAGCTGATGTGCGAAAAAATAAATAATTGCGCACGGTAGTGATAAGGAGAGCAAGGCTGATTCTTATTGTACAGTGCGAGAGTCTTATCGGAACAAAAAACACGTTGGTAACTATACACGAGTAAACAAGAAGGAGAAGAAGAAGAAGAAGAAGAAGTAGACTTCTTCCGACATAACCTCCGTGCGTAATTGCATAACAATTTAATTTAATTGTCTAATTAAAAAAGCAGCACAGATAAAACGTAAGGATCGTATGAATAGCGCCTCCGCGGTATAGTAATAACGCGAGAATGCAATTGCACTTTTCGCATCACCCCAAGAAGAGATGATACGTACGTTTATCATATTAAAAGCACGAGAGGAGCCACGCAGTGAGATACGTTCACGTAGGTATACGTATACATGTAACGTGGGCAAGTTGTGTTTTCCCACAGTTCCGGGAGGGACGCGGCGGAAACAACTCGTGCAACGTACTAACATCCGGCGCCTCCTTCCGGTCTGTCCCCCCGTTCAATGTTGCCGTACCTGGCGTATTCGGTCGTTGCCTCTACTCGGTTAACAACTTTTCACAAAGTCAACCAATCGTCGCGCGTCGTGCGTATAAGGATGCAGAGAAGAGAACAACCTTTATAATATACATAGAATCGTAGTCGTAGAGAATAATTACGTCTCGAGACATGAATAGGAACAAGGGTTAAAAACATCAAACCACTTATCACTTCAACTTTTTCCCACATTCGATGAGATGTAAAGAAATGTTCGCTGTTTTGCTATTCTGTAAAAATGTATAGAAAATGGGATAGATCGAATACTTTTTTACTTCAAACAGATGCTTACACCTAACACACCGAGATAGGGAACAGACCAGCTTAAATTCTTTAAGCCCCATTCGTACAGGTTGTGTATCTAGATACTATTGTTATCTTCAAGTTCACGGTTCTTTCTCATATTCTTTTACCGTGAAGAAAGAAAAGAAAACAAAGTGCGATTTGTCCGAATGTGAGGTTCTACCGAATTACCGAAAATGGCATGGCCAAAGTTAATCCGGTACCAATTGACTCTCGGTGTAAAGTTGCACGCTAATTGACAATGGCGTGTTGTGACCAAGGTGTGCGGTAATTGGAATATCGTGTCTCTTGAAATCAGGCCCCCCTCCATCGTGTGAGGTAACTTAGGTACATCTGCACGTTTATTAACGAATACGCTGCATCGCCTGTTTGGCCAGAATTAATCCCGCAGTGAATGCTTACTATCTTATTTAACTTCTCGGTTCGGTATCGTGCTCGCACGTCAGCCTCGGAGATAGACCGTCTATCTGTTGAAAATGAAACGTCAAAGCTCTGCATTAAATTCCTCGAGGTCGCTCGACTCCACGCACGCGTTACAATACCTTACATGTTACATGTTACACGTTATAATCCTGTCGTTCCCGGGTAGGTCGGTCGCTGGGAAGAACCCTTCTTATAATGTAATTACTTTCTATCTGGGTCAGCAGACGCATTCAAAGTCAATTTTAAAATGCATAGAATCCGAACCAGCGAGGATGTCGGTCCCCGTTCCCTCGTTCCCTTCTTCCCTCGTCAGTCTACGAACGCTTCAGATTAAAAACTGGTTATTATCGGCCTCTGCGCTACTAGAATTAAATAAATTCAGACGAGAAGATTAATGTTCACCGCGTTCCTAGAGCACCCGGGATTTATGTACGTTCAGGTCCAGATTCGGTAGACGAAGCTGCGCGCGGCGGGTTTCTTGCCGCGGATGAAGTGTCGGGATAGTTTCGAGGCCTCAAGGTCAAGGTCTCAATCCTCGAATTCGCGTGTTTCCAACTCGTGGCGAACAGTTTGACGAGAAGAGGTAGAAAAAAAAATTTGAAATAAGTAAACAACAACGCGCGCTAGACTAAAATACGTTAAACGCTCCTCGGGTACTTTTTGCCACCTGGTCCCCGACAATTGTTCAGCAGGTAAGTATCGAATCCTCGAGCGTTTCTTCGTTAGAGAGAATTCAAGGTCTCGGATGATCGGTCACGTTTCCGATTGCCATCGTATTCGAACAATCGAACGACGATGACGTCCATCTACCCGTACATAATATCCATCGTGCACCGAAATGTCGATTCTGCACTCACGGAACGACCGCCGATAATCGCCCGGAGCGCAATTAACGTTTACGAAATTTGTATCCCCGTGCGTGCTAGGATTATACATATTTCGAAAGGTGGCACACTTAGAATTTCATTCCGCGCTTATTACAGGCGTACATTATCATAAGTCTCAGATCGAAGAACGCGTCGCTGAACGGCAAAGGTAGTCATCGTCAAATTAGTACTCGAACCCCGATACCGGATCTTAGTAAATAAAAAAAAGGTTTTCGACAGCAGGTGTAGAGCGTCGTCGACACGCCCACGGAGAACGTATTTTTGTAACGTATCTGCAATCCCTCTGTTACATACCCGGTATCGGTAAAGTCCTCGAAAATATTACGTAAGAATTTTTGCCGGCAAGGCTCGACTTCGTTAAACAGAAACTTCGATACTCGGGCAATATATCTATAGGTAGACCTCGGCTTCCCCGGTGAAGAAATGCCTCAAAACTTACGTCATTCGGTACTGTTACACCGTCTGCATGTCACGAGCTTAACCCCGCCAATTTCCGTTCGGTCGAATCGCAAATTTGCCTTTTATCGTCAAGAAGATCGACATTCGTCGTTACTAATTGGGGAAGAATTTTTCACTTCCACAAGGGCTGTGGGTAAGGTCGTTAGCTGTAGGAGGTATGGAATTTGTTTTTCTCTCTCTGTCTTCGCGAAAATCGTCTCCGCTAGATTTTCTCCGCCAATGCTCGACGGGTTTTAGTTGTGTTCGTTTCTGGCTTGGCTTGTCTCGTCTCGTTTTGCTTCTGTTTCCGCTCCAGATACAGACCGGGTACGCCTTCTTCAGGCAGTGACGATTAGAGGGCGCGACTGGGATACGAAACAACGACCGTGTGAGAATTCTGCGATGAATAAAAAGCGGAGAAAAAAGCAAACAAGGAATAATCGTAGAGAGGAAAAAACATGCTTTTTCCTCAGTGAACAGGTGTGAGAACTCCGCAGCGGCAGAATCGAGTAAATCGCAATCTGCTATTGCTATTTGTGAACCGCTGTGTAAATTTCTTATCAACTCACGCCGCTTTCAACTTATTTTTTATCGATCCAAATACGCAATTGCACAGCCGTTTTCCTATCGAAATAGATAGAGGCGTTCGTATACGCTCCTCGATCGTTTATTATACGTGTCGTGTTTATCGTGCTTAGGTTCCGTGCTGAAACAACATCGTCGAGAGTGTCCGACGAGCCGAGACGACAGGTTCGGTTAAACATTCCATGTGAAATAACAACTCCGGGTTATACGTATTATACATGTATATATCTGCCTATGTTGTTTTTACAAATAGCTTATATTAGTTTATGTTCGTTCCACGCAGCCACTCGGAGTTGCGGATCGGGAAGAAAAAACTTTGAACCAAAACAGCGTGAGAATTCCACTTAAATTTTCGATTGCGCGGAAAACATTTGCAAAAATATCTCTTGTTAAAGAAAATATTTTTCATTTTTAACTTCTTAATTCAATTTAACAGCCGGTTGCCTCGTGTTTATAATCTGAAAACAAACGTGGATCGTATCATTTTACAATATGCAGCGTAGTAACGGCGCAGTGTGTAATTAAATACAGATTATACGTTTCGTGTAATTGACGTTCCAAGGATACATAACAGATAATTTTTACCTGGAAATAAGTGAAAATCTTGGACTACGCGTCGAGTCGATGATTCACTCACAGTTCTTAGAAAATTTCAAGTACACTCAAGCAATTTGGTTTTCAAATTATATATAATCATTTGGGAAGTTGGGCTTTTTTTTTCGCCGTGTATTTCAAGAGGAAAAATTTTTCACGAATCACGTCATCGATTCGTCGAGGTTCGCAATTATCCTGAATTATTGAATTTTTGTTGTATTTAAAAAATTTGGCGCGTGCATGGGAACGAAAGAAACTGGCACATCTTATTTTTTGCATCTTTAACCGAACCGCGAATATCCGTCGATGTAAAATATATAAATCTGATATAAAAGTCACGATTAATGCAAACACGCCGTAATTTGTTTGAAACACAAAATTCGAGTGGTAGGTGCTTTTGTCCAAATAGCCCAATTCCAACCCTCTTCCGGCTTCCGGAGAAATCCTCCCCTCCGGATTTTGTACCTCTATAGATACGGGCTAACGCGCAGGAAGGTGTAGGTGCATCTCGACTGCACGGTGGCAAGTCGCACCCCACGCTTCCAATCATGAACCAACCAGCTAAAAGCTCGCGTAACCTGTACAGTAGCACCTGTTGCTCGAACGCGGCGCAGCCGACTTACGCTCTCACGCGCCACGCACGCACGTTGCACGCAATGCGTACGCAGATCGAAACAATTACACTATGCAATAAATTAAACACTGTATTTTTTTCACTGGGTCCGCAGTGTGCGATTATGATTCTTCACCTTAAAGTCAAGTGAGGTTTATAAATTCTTACATAACGTCTGATTTTATAGTGAAAAGTGGTTGTTGATTTTTTTTAAAATGATTTGAATAAGCGACGCAAAAATTTATTTTTCATTAAAAAAAGCTGTATTATTCTTGAACAATTGACTTTCCTCTTGTAGTCAATTAATTATCACGGTATTTCTATGAAAGCACCAACGATAGTCTGCAAGCATGATTGGTTCCCATATTCTGTGTTGATAACGCTTCTCGAACTTTGGCTATTTCCTGATAAAAGCGTTTCCTGCGTCCATCCCTTACTGAACCCATGTTTTCCGAAAAGCAACTCTAACGGGAGTGTAGAAAATGGATTTTCAACGACAAATTGCATCCTAGTTTATGATGAGCATTCAGCATCAATTTAATTTTTTCATGGAAATCTGGTGACTTGTGGTTGCCGAGGAAATGAGGTTGGCGGGGCAAAAATCGACAGGTACCTACTTGTTATTAATTTTGTTACGACATGATCGTAGCATGGACGTAATTTGCGAAAATTTCTTTCCACCAACACTGATTATCATTACGAGTCCATCGGTCAACCAACCTCCTTAAGAGACTCTAACGCCGAACCAAAGACCGATAAATCCTCATTCTGTAGCAGTTCGAAGTTTTGGATACTTCTTTTGAATTTGATGAGAATTTTTTCACGGATTAGAAAAAGTTTCGAACAATTGAGCAGAAATTTTTTCACCAAACGATTCGATTGTAGGGACTTTGTATCATCGGAGAATTCAAAGAGCCTCGTTCCAGGATCTTCGACGTCTCGCGCAGCTCCGAGGCGCCCTTAATTACACTCACTCAACGATACTGGTTTACGTCCGTAGGTACGCGAGGCATAATATACGAGGTGGCTAAGGCAAGTTGAGAATCGATTTGGTTCAAGGAGAATACGTGATCTTTTCATGCAGACATCATGACTCTCCCGTCTGGATGAAACGAAGCGCGTACGGTTTATACGTTGGTACGTATAATGCTTTTACTTTGGTTTAAACGCCTCGAGGAGACACAGGTATATAATATCCCTGATGACCCGCTGGAAATTAACATCCTTCTCCCTAATGGGTCGTTACGCTGTTCCGCGAAACAATTTTGCATCGCAAATATAAATTCCTGCTCGCTAAGGCGTGATTACTTTCGCATCAGAAGGAGAAAAAGGTTAGAAAATTGATTGGGATGAAAGAACTAAGCAGGTTGAAGCTCTTGACGATTCTCTTGCCTATATCAACTGAAATAGTCGTTTACGGTAACTCATGATTAAGTAAGAATATTAGAATTTCTTCAAAGACTTCTTTCTCGACTCTTATCTGTAAGTCTAGAATAAGACTATTTGAAATTGAAAAGATTGTCTCCTTGATGAATATCGGATGAAATTTCAGTACCCTCTTCGACTTTCGGGAAACAACGACATCGGCCGCATGCAGAATCGTATAATTAAAATATGCAAATTTGCACGAAGTTCGCGGGGGCGGAGAGCATACGTTGTAAATTAATGGCAATCGTGCGTGAGATGCGTAGGCAGGCAGCAGTACCTTTAACATTACCATCCGACTTCTTTCCTTTTGAAGACAGCGAAGAAATGATCTGTGCTGCGTACGTGACGCGTCACCTTTCGTCTAGGCGCCCGGAATCTCTCGGTGGCCTTTCGCAAACCGTTAACCGAAGCCATTCGATTACACCTAGCCTGGCCTAACCTAACAGAACCTAATCCACTCGACCCTGGCAGGTATGTACACAGCGCAGGTAATTGGAAGGTTGAAGTCATTCACCGACTGACCAATATCCGTTAGAATTCAGCGGAAGAAAGACTTTTCCCGCAGGACCTGGAGTACTATTTTAACTCGCACTGCAGGCTTCCTGCCGATGTTCTCTATCGTGCCGTATTATATGTATACGAAGCACGGTTATCATACTTGGAGAACATCGAGGAGTAGGATAAAAAAAAGAAAGGGCACCGTAAATATCGAAGAAACGTGAGGACGCTGCGGCGGTTTGCGGACGAGCTGCTAAAACCAAGGCCCAACTCCCGGCTCTTCGCAGCTCGACGCCTCCATTGAGAATAAAATTTTTTACCAAAGTCCTGAATGAGCACCGCATATAACGAGTTTGCGGCCCGTCCTCTCCTACCTCGGTCTTCCTTTCCCTCCGCATCGCCAGGCTGTCCTACAGGCTCGCACATCGCGGCTAAGATACCGCGAGTTATAAGCAAATTGTGAGCCCCACGCGTGCGAATTCCACCTGAAACGTTCGCGGAACGAATCACGGGATGCGAAAGAGCCGTTTACCCACACAAAGAACACCGAGTTCCGAAGGGACGTTTGCCTTTTATTGTTCCCCTCGGATAGGATATTTGCAATTCGCAGTTGTCCGGTTCAGCTGTGTGGAAGCGAATCGAAATCGAGTTCTGATCTGGTGGTCGACATTTTCAGTAACTATCAATTATTGCTGCAGACAGGAGGATATACAAATTACATCGAAGTACTTCTTGATCGTTGTTGTCTTGATCAAAAACATTATTCTGTATGATTCAATGCGAGTAAGAAATAATCGTAAATTTTTCCAACGCTGCTCTTTGTCAACGGTGGAAAGAAATTTGCAAAACAAGAGTAAAAATGAATGTAACGAAATTTGATGTAGAGATTCATGGTTCATTCTACCGCCCAGTCGCCTCGTGAATGCGTTTTGGCAAAAGGGTACTACTGACCCGACCTAACCGAACTCAACTTAACTTCCTCTTGATCCAATCTTATTTACCCACCGATCGATGTAAAGCCTTACGAAGGTTCCTGGCTGGCTGCCTTGGAGCTTCAAGGGCGGAATTCGTTTGAACGTGAGAATATCGCCGTGAGATTGTGAACAAGCACTTGACGCACGACGTTTTCGAAGACTGCGGTGAACTTTTAGATACCTCGCGAAGGATTCAGCTTCACTGTGACTTTCCCCAATCGATTTCATACGAACATTTCCATGCTCAGCTCCGCAAACTCGGAACTCGTACCTGACGGTTCTTACCCGCAGTAAAGTCGACGCTGAATTCTTTTTTCGTCGATCACTAGCTACTTATTACGCGTACTACACGCGCAATTCACCAACCGCAAACAAACTTCTCGAATTTGGATGAAAATAATATGCGGATAAAGAAAGGACCAGGCGAACCCCGCGAGCAACTGGAATTCCAGAGGATTCCGCGTCGGGCCGGTACAACGAGAACGAGTCTCTCCTCCTCTTCGGGTTTCTCCGCTTCTGCGGGTTAATACATGAACACGAACCTACGTCGACGCACACGCACGTGTTAACGCATCGACGCTCGCACACGGCAGGTCGCCTCCGTAACGCACAAGATGGCCTTCGTTCCGAATAATTACACAGATGATTTTTTTTTTATCTTCCCTCAACCCGGCTCCCTGACTCGTCTTCGGCTGAACCCGCGGCTCCCGATTACCCGCCACTCGGGCGTCAGGTTCTTCGTGGTGATAATCTCGTTCCCACTTTTGCGGACGCCCGAGAAAACGACCTTCCGTCGCCTTTCGCGTCCTCCACGCCCGCTTCTCCCTTTCCGAATTCCCTTCTCTTCTCGGTCCAGCGTTTCGTTTCTTTTCTTTTTCCTCATCTTCTTTTTTTAAAGAATTTTGAGGAAACGCCGATTCAGCTCGTGTCTAGACTCGGCTATTACGTTACGGGCTTGGCTTGTCCCACCCCGGGCAATGGGGCAGATGCTCGAGCAGATGCTCCTGGATCTCCGATGCCCCAACTGTCATTCCTCTGCCCGCTACTCCGAGGACGAAGGAAAATTCATTCGACTCTTCGTAAGGAGGCTTCTCGCGTTCCCAGTTTTGAAGGTCCTTTATGTTTATGCCTCCATCTTTCGAAGGAATTGCAATTATCTGCGCCGATTGCAATAACCGGATTAGTAAATCTGACTTATGCTTATTCACGTGGTGAACCGCCTTCGAGCCAGGCCAACGAAGCATTGTTCCCAATGCTTCTCGGGCTCGATTTAGTTAGACCGTTCGAGGTCCCCGTAATTTGGCCTTGAAATTCACCGGAGTAATACTCACTTGTTCCGAATGCGGAGAGGTGACGTAGAGTGTGAAACGTGTCTAATGTACACACAAACGTTCCCGTTACTAATTGCTTACAGCCAAGACATAAACGCCACGACAGCAGAGGAAACCTGGCGTTTGAACTTTGCACCGTTTATAGCTTTTCCGTATTTTCTGTTTCAGGTAAGCCACTGCGTTTGATGCAATCTTCTTTCGTCTATTAGCCGTCGAAGGCACTGTGCGAAACTAAACCCTGGTCGTGAGTAGACAAACAACCGTTATAATTGTACCCCGTATTCATCCTACTTATCTTGCGGCGTTAAGGATAATATTTTTCAGTATTCAGAATGTTCGGAATTCGTATTATAGGAAATTACGCTGCCATGGGCGCAATTTCCGCGTACAATGCGGGCAAATGATTTTCGGGCTTTGAGAAAGGCGCCACTTCGCGGATCCGGCTACAACAGCATTGTGTAATTGCCTTGGTTTAAGACGGGCCGAGAAGTCGAAACGATTTGGAGCAGATTGCAGTCGGTCCGTTCTTCTCCGAGTCGAGACAGAAGGACGATTCGTTCTGTTCCTCGGCAAGAGATCACTGTAATTTTCATTATCGTGCAGGAAAGGAACGCGTGTCTGTGACTCGGTGTAATCTACATTTAATAAGGGCATTCCATCTCGGCTGACTTTTGACCGTCTTACATGTATGCGTACGAACGGGATGACGTGTGTGTTTTCCAAGCTGCATCGACAGCGCGTAAGTTTGTATGAGTCAAGCTAGCCGAGTTTCGTGCAGGGAGTGTTGATGGACGGAGAAACGAAGAAGAAACGGTCCGTAATAATCCAAGTTCTAGGAACAAGACGAATCTTTTTGTCGAAAAACAAACCCCGATGAGATACAACACAGGACGTGGCAATATGCCCGAGGAAAAACACCCGGGTATTGAATTACCGGGGATTCGTTCTGCAGCCACCGCTGCCGCCGCCATCCTGCAGCCTGCAACCTGCAGAAGACTTCTGCAACCGACGGACGGCGAATCGATCGAATAACCGTCCTCGGCCCCCACCGACACTTGAATCGCGCATAGCGGGTCCACCCGGGAGTACGGAATCCTCGTTTGCAAAAAATTATACGTATCGGGCAATTGACCGCACGCCCAACCGTGACCAATGACATTAAACTGGGCCCGTTCTCTTCCTCGTCGGCTCTTGTCACCTTTGCCTCCCAAACACCCGGGGTGTTTCAGTCGCCGCTGAACATCCGTCGCGTATTCCCTAACGAAGTTGCCTCGTTGCCGGGATCAGGATGTCACGCCTTGGTCGCGATGTAGTACTTACGGATACTATCGTTCGGAAGAACGCGTCGTGGACATCGATCGCAGTAACAGTATAACCAAATGATTCCGCAGGCTTGCAGAGAATTTCAAAAGGATCTCAGTCACGATCAACAGTTATATGCGGGTCGCAGGACTTAACCTCCCGGCTCGCGAAGAGGTCTGGAAGAAAGGTCCGCGGGGTCCAGGAGGTCCGAGAGTTGGAGGGCTTCCTCGGAAAAGATACAGAGAGAGAGAGGGAAAGAGAGAGAGACAGAGAGAGAGAGAGAGAGATGGAGGAGGAGAAAAAGTCACTAAGAGTTACGAAGCAGAGGAGGAGAAGATCCTCTTTGGCCTAACAATCTACACGTACCTTATATATACCCGCAGCCAATGCCGCTCGCATGCCAAAAAGAGAAGAAACGTGATGAATATACCATACCTCGGACAGACCCTGCGCAGTATGCTACCGCATTCCATATAGTATAGTTATTAGTTGTCCTATTCCTGCCCATGACTATTCGCAGCGCGGAGGAAAAGGAATGATCGTGCTTTGTTTGAGCCACACACAGGAAGGTCGATCCTCTTTGCGGCGAGGCGATTCTTCGATTAAACGTGTCTACCATTCGAGAATTTCCACCAGCTTTTACCCTCGATTCGCGTCCTACCTACGCACCGGTAATTTTTAATCCTTATAACAAATTATGCATCACGCTCGACGCGCAATCAGTGCCGAGTTGTTCGGGTACCGGTGCAACGTGTCCGCGTGAATTACCTTCCGCACCTACCGGGTTTCGTTGCGAGTGTAACGCGGACGTCGCGGGGTAATTTTAGCCCGAATGATTTACGACCGATTGGTAACACTTAGCGTCGAAGACGCAAGCCGCGCGACGATTGCCGAGGAATGTGCATACAATGTGGAACCCACGCGTTCGTTTCGCGATATCCTTCGCGTAACCCCGCGACGCCGCGACGCCCACCGCCGTCGTACAATACCCTCTCGACATTCCGGGGAACATGAGGGGTATGTGCGTTTACAAGCGGAGGCGGTTACACGGGTGTCGAGACCTACCGTTAGTTCGGTTACGCGATAAACCAAGACCACTCGGACTTACGTTACGGAGCCCCATTGCTTGCGTCGCGTTCAGGAACCCGCGCGGGCTGCTCCTTCGGAGTGATAGAGACGCGTTCGCGCCTCCGCCCGTAGGTTGTTAACTAGGTGTCTTAAGAGACGCACGTCGGGATCCCAAGGGCAAAAGTCCAGGTGCCCGTATGGTAGTACATCTTTCTCGTCGAACGGTTTTACACGAGTTGTTACCCGCCTTGCTCGCAGCCTCACTCACGCACACCCATGTCTCATGGTTCACACACGCGACACTCGGTGCTTCACGGTTTATCGCATCTTGTCGCGTATGCGCGTCTACCCCGTCGTACCCATACCTACCTTCGCACACCTGGAGGAGAGCGCCTTCTCTTCTCGCGCTCCGTGACCGAGGTGTCCGTTAATGACGTATTATCCGGTGAACGTGCAACGCGCCACCGCCGCCACGCCGAGATTTAGACTGGCGCCGATGCCTCCGGGAGTAATAGCTGATGCCCAACAAGAAGAATAATAATGGGCGACGCACGAGTTGAAAATCGACAACGTGAAACAAGCAAAGTTTAATGCCCGTCGTGCACAGGAATGGGAAGTAAACGAGCCTGCGGTGTACGTCTACCTATGCCAATACCCGCTCGGTCTACCCGCTATTAATAACTCTCCTCTGTCACATTGTTCGCATCCTTCTGTTTTATTCACCTTCGATTCGTCCTGCGCGCATGCAACGATTCCTCCAAAAGCTATGCCTCAACAATCGCACCCGCACTCTCGGCTCGTCGCGTGCATCCCACGCATAGCCGCATGGTTTTGATATACCTTATAAGGACTCTACGGTGATCGCTTCTCGTGCCGAAAGATATGGGTCAGATTAAAAGCCTGAGTACCTAATTTTAATACCGCAGCACGTTGTACGAATCGATTCGTTTATTTTTCCAAATCATTCTCTTGACAAGTGATCGTGAATCCTGACTTTTCAGAATCACAAAGTCGCACCTTTGAAAGACAAATCTTTGAGAGTTTCGCTCTGAGGGAAGTTTGGAGAAAGCCAACTGTCGCTATAACTTTCGGAAATGAAAAGACTGGCATTCAACTTTTGTGTACGACAAAAATGTTGTTGTACGTTCAAGGAAACGTTGCCGTCGTGTGACGAGTGGAGGTAGCGAATCGGAAACATCTACCTACGCGGTGTAGGGAACAGAAAGTGAGGCCTACGAGAGAGAAAAATCGAGCGAAACGAAACTCCGTGTACAAAGACAGAAAAATCACAGCTGCGCTGCATATCTAACTGTGAAAAGCAAACACGATAATTATACCCGCAATGCGAAAGAAATAGAAGAAAAAACAAAATAGAGAATCGGAAACGCCCCTCGGCTCTATTACGAGCAATGACTCGCGCAAATAGCCACGCTAGTCGATGATTAAAATCGCGTGTAAATGCAAACTGGTATTGTATCGGTATAACCAACGAAGCTGCAGCTTCTGCGGATTCAATTTCATCACGAACCCGGCTCGCGTCGGGTAGTCACTGCAGGTTTTCTGCACAGGTGTATATGAATGATAGGTACACGCGTGCCTGACTCAAATTCTTGCCTCGTCTCAAAGGTTGCAGCGTTGTAGCCTCGTTCCAGCACCACGATTACAACCATATGTGGGTCAGTCGTGCGACTAGACGACCTTTCGGTGGGACGGGTGTGCCTCGTCGATAATAAATTCATGCGATCCAACAATGCGCGCGGCACGAGGATGACATCGCCGTCGGAGTCTCGCCTCGGAAATAAGCAGATGTGGGTACCAAAGGTCCAGGTCGAGTTCCGCCCCTGCGTACACGGTGCTCGAGGCGTCCCCGATGACGGTTCGTGCATACATTTATGTCCGATCGGGATTGAACGCCGTTGCGGCCGTTTCGTCGACCACGGATGGATCGATCATGTCGACGATATGGGTTAGTATGTCTGATTATATCGGTTAAAGTTTATTTCAATGATTTTTGACTTGACAGGACCGCGTCGAAGGACCGAATTAATTCACGGCACGTGTGATGTTATTACAGTGTATAACGAAGCAACCACCATGTTGTACACTTTTTACCACGCCCGTTAACGCGTCATCAGTCAGTCAGTGAGTCTGTTCTCGTTACTTATTGTCAAGCCGAGTTTTTACGATCTTCGAACGAACGTTGATGATTCTCTCTAAACTCCTTCTTCTTTTCTTTATCCGGCAACATGTTCGTCAGGCATCGCGATCGTAGGGGGGCATGACACCTCGACGGAGTCGGCGAAACGTCGTTGAAACATGGGCCTGACATTCTACATCTATCGTCATCCGCTATACGCGTAGGTTTTTACTGGTGTCTGCAGAAGTGGAGAAAAAATAGTCGCATGGACGATTAATAGCGTATATTGCGAAGTATCGGTGATCGAGCACTGCGGAGAACAATCGTCGGGATAAACCGCGATCATCATCCAAGATTCATTCGATGCTTGACACAGTCGATAGTTGTATACCAACGGCGATGGAATGCGGATAGATGCCGAGCCTCTTCGCCGGTATTCTCTGAGCCACGTAAACAACCTGTTAAATCCACGTAACGACTACGCTTCGCAGATACAGGACTGTGCTGCAGTCATGTCGGTTTGTAGTAAGATATTGCGGACATACCTACACACACGCCGTGCATAAAACTGAAAATATTACAAGAAACGAGCAACGCTCTGTTTTATTAACAAACCGTTAGGTTAATGGCCGTAATGCAAGAAGTTGGTCCTTCGGTAGGTACGCGTATACTTGCGTGCCTCAATCTCGCGAGGTGGTATGATTAATTAACGTAGGCGTCCGAGGAAGAAAAACGACGAGATGAGAAAATAACGCGGGAGAGAGAGAGACGATGAAATTTAAGAAAGAAATAGGAGAAATGTTGAAAACGAGCCTTGTAACTGCATCTGTGGCAGCCTGGCTGCAGGCCTGAATGATCGTAGGAGTGCCGCTTGTAAATATACACGAAAGCCGTAGGCCTTGGAAGGTCACCGGTGTATTTTATGGCGGAATCGTTGCCTAATGGGATGATTGTCTAGTGCCACGCTACGGCCAACCGGCCAACAAACCAGCCAACCAATCACCCGCGGACAGACGGCGTTACTGGATTCTTAAATGGGCCCAAAGACCGAAGACGCCAGGCGGACCGACCGCGTGATAAAATACAGGCTACAATTACCGGCTTATTAACTTCGGAATGACAAGATCGGGATCGTTCGCTCCGCAGCAGATTGAAGCGTCGAGTCCTCTTCATCCCCGCCAGGCTGTGCCGATTCGCTTCTTCTTCTTCCCCTTCGTTTTTGCTGTGTTGTATTTTCAAGCAGCTGTTGCGAATTTCTTTCACCTCGGAGTCCCAGAGCGAGGTGGAATTTCCGTCGGATCATAAAAATCAACAACAACCCTTGTACAACGCAATTAGTGGTTGTAGATTTGTCAGAAGTATTACCAGTAATTTTGTCGCATAAAGAGCGAGCGGCGGTGGAGGATGCGGTGCATGAGGGGGGGTGGAGAAGGAACATCGGGGCGAGGATCGGGGCAAGGAACAGGTTCTACCGGTCACCGGAAATACGATAAGCGTCAACGGTCCGCGAGTACAGTCGTAGAGTCGAGTTGAGCAGCATGCGAGCCGATCGACCGGAAATTACACGTAGTTTCTCGTCAGTCGACGGTGATGCGGAATCGCGCGGCGGCGGCGTTCGCGAACCCTGAGAGGAGAAATCGAAAGTAAAGGCTTGACTAATTATTATCGCGGAAGTCTGTGGCCGCGGGGACCCGTAGAATTATGCATTTTTTCACATGCAGTATACATATATCACGGCCTTTCGATTTCTGACGCCGCAGCTGAAAGTAACTCTCCGCCGCTGCGGGAATATCCGGTATTGCGTGTAAGTACAGTATATTATACAAACTGCGGAATTCGGGAGAAAGGGACACGAGAGAAGGGCGTCGCCGAACACGGGATGCAATATTATAAGCGTCAACTCGAGCCGCAGGCGTTATCGCATTGTTCAGCGTTCACGGAGTGAGATTTTACATTTTTGAAAAAACCCGAACAAGCCGCGCGCCATGGGCGCATACCGCTTGTGCCGTTCGGCGAAAAATCGGCTCTTGTTTATTGCCGGCTTGCTCGGCCGGAGCAACCGTACAGGACCGGTAACCGACCGATGGATCTAGGCTAGAATGCGGGCGAGCTGTTTGTTGCGTACATAAATGTGTTTTATTCCTCCCACGCCGGAACGTGTCCATAGGGTACGTCGTAGACCTATAAACCCCTCGGATATGTATCATTCCGGCGAAGAGTGGCCCCCGTTCGTATGATTAGCTCGGAGAATTTATCGTCCGTCGGTGCAACAACGGCGGTTCATAAGAGCATACGCGCGGGGTTCCTTTTTCCTGCACCTTAAACTTTTTCAACTCTTTCATCCTTTTATTTACCTATCTACTTATTCCCGTACTCTCTGCTTCCAAATTTATCGCCCGTGCCTCATTCGTCGAGCGATGAGTGCTTCTCGGTCCAGTTCTTCTTATATTACTTATATGTGCCTCTACTTTAAATACGTTCACAACGAGCCGTGATGCGATGACGCTGGAAGTGCGATAAACGCGTTCAGTTCAGTTCAGTTCGCAGCATTAAAGCGTCAAGTGCGGCTTGTCTGTTATTTGACGCAAGTTCACCTCGTATCATGGGCGAGAGAGAGAGAGAAATCAGTAAAAGTTATGTGGCCTAGAGTGGTCGGCTTGGGTAGCAGTGTAGATACAGGTTCTCGGATGCGTTTCATGAAAATTGAAACTTCGGTGAGTAGCACCTGTGTATACATACACGCACGAAGAACGAAAGTCTGTAACGTATCGGGGATACCCAATACTACACCGTACTAGCTGTAATTATTTATTCACCGTACCTGCCATTGCGTTGGACAACGCTCGTGCACCGAGAGTGTAACGTAGGATAAACAACACACTGGAACTTACAATGGAATTATACGTGGCGGTTCTTTCCACGTAATTGCAACGGTTACAATTTTTATCGAGTTCGAAGAACCCGGTGCAGGTGAAACGTGGAATGCGCGAGGTCAAAACCTCCTCGCGTTGTATACGTTTACCGCGTAATTACTTTTTATCTACAGCTCTCACTCTTTCGGATTTCGCCCTTCTCGTGTATCGGGATTTCCTCATTTTCGTACGCGTATCACTAATGACGATGATCGGTTAACCTTGACGCGTTCGCGCAACGGTGAAACGGTCCCGCCATTTGCCGTGATCTCTCGTTATACGACGATAAACCTCTTCCATAATTTTTGCTCTCTACTACACGCCGGCTGATCGCGTCTCATTTTGTTTTTTCATTAATCACTCTTACCGTTCTAACAACGTATTGTCTCGTTACGCTTTATACCTACATCGGCTAGTTCCCGTCTGCGATGGTAAGAACGGTATCTAGTCAGCTTTGCTCACCGGAAAACCGATCAATTTACCCGAGCTCGGAGCACGACGAGCTGGAAACGGCTTGTAACACTCTTCCACCATGCGACTGGTACAATTAGCTGTAATGTTCTTTCCACCGATCACGTAGAACAGACGAATCAAACATGGATCACAATTCTAGTACCGTTTATAAAATAAGCTACTTTTCTCTTTAAAAAAAAAATTTACCTCTATTTACCTGCTTCGATTGCTTTCCATCTTGTCCAACATCGCTGTGGATAAAATAAAAATATCCATCCATTTGTCTATTTTGCCAAGTTGCCTGTAATGTTACACGCTAGCTATCGTTCCGGTATAAAACGCACACTTCTCCAGCAGAGAAAAATACTCCCGAGATAACGGACAAGACGGTAGCAATACGTTTTGTTGTTTAAAGAATAGGTATCCGATTTTGGTGGTATTACGATTCAGGAGTTTGGTGATCTGAAGCTCGCGTTACGCGCTTTGGTATACGGTAAAATGACGATTCTAGAATGTGGATAACAGCGAGCCGCAGCGTCGATCCTGAACCAGGGAAATGTCGGCACGGCGTCCAGAATCAGCAGCGACACCCGATCCAATAACGGCCCCTCAAAATACGCGGTACATTTCGCGTCTGGTTTGCGTCGTTCTGGCAGTGATGTTACCTCCTGTTACCATCGCGAGGTACTCCCAGTGACGTGCTTCCGATGAAAAGCCGACAAAACGAAGCAATCAAACGTCGCGTCGTTCACCAATCCTGCCGATCCGGCGTACGGCGTCCGTCAATATCCCGAGGGCTGGTGCGCCTGTAGCAGGTACGCACAGACTGCAGATGCTACGACGGATAAATGTACGTATACTCGACTACGATACGCGCGTCTATCGCGGGTCCCACCTACCAACGTGTAAGCAGCATCCGTGAACTCGTGTGTGGCGACGGCCGAGCATGAGATCCAAGGCGGTCACCTCTCGGTGGAATGTGCGGTCAGTACCCCACCTCGATTCAACACGCGCGCATTCACGTGCACGCCTTGAATGCACCTACGGCAGGCCGATTCCGTTCCGCGGAGGTGAGGAGCTGCTGCTGCGGGACCATTTGCCGATGTGTGCGAGATCCGGTGCACGGTTGCAGTTCGACTCGTGGATGTGGAAATAATAAATGCGCAAACTCCGGAGGAAACCGCCTCCGCTTGGCCTCGGGGGACCCCGAGTTGTTGCACGGTTATACCTCGAGATAAAAAGAAACTGCGGATGACATGATGGACACATTGAACCTTCGGAGTCGAAGCTCCGCTGGTCCAAGCTCGGTGGTCCGCGGCCGAGGAACCGGACAAAGCAACTTTGTTGCGCCGGTAAAATGTCACGACGGGTACACCGAGGGGTCCCCGTTTTATCCACCGGTCCCAAATCACCCGCCAGGATTAATTCTTTTGCGGGGTTCGTTTTGGTCGTTGTGCAATACGCAACGAGACTCGGGGATCAGAATCTTATTCGAGAAGATAAGTTAAGCCCCTGTTGGCCCGCTGCACACGACCCTTGCCGGCAAATCGGGCAATCAATGCACCACTTTGCGTTCGAAAAAATACGTAAATAAACACTCGAAAACAGCCAGCCGCGAAGGGATGCTCAAGTGATATGGATGTGCTTATATGTGATTCTGTGTACATGCATGTATACGGTATAAGTACACGCCACGCTGGCCAGTCAATTTCACAACTCTTCGGTTAGTCTGCTTCTTCTTCCAGGGCTTCGAGTGCCTCGCCAGACCTTAAGAGATTAACCGTAGATGGTACCCTGCGCACGAAGTTAAGAAAAGAAACCTCTCGACTTCGGAGTTGTTGTAGCTGTACAACGCTGAGAAATCAATTCGACTCGTTTGAGCTGTTTGAAAACCGTTTGCTTCGGACACACTGAACGCCACTTTAATCTTACCTCTGTTTTGCTCCGAACCACCCTCGCTGTATAATTATTTTCACAGCTACGGGAAATTCTTGTTTCAAAACAACACGAAGTACGACACCTTACCGATCTTACCGTAACGGTAATCAAATACATTCATTCGATTTTTAAATTTCCTGTAACTTGGAGGGGTCATATGAGTGTTTTGAATAATCGCTACCGAGACCATCCTTTATCGTGTTTAGAAAAGCTTTTGCCGCGTCATGTCGGAGCGTAATCAGACAGGATTCCAGCACCTCAAATGGTCGTCAAATCGTTTGGAATTCCTCGTTCGTCCCGAAAGTTTGCAATAACTCGAGGTAATCTTTGGGCGTTAACAAGCAAATCTCTGGTTACGAATAGCCATTTGGTGGGACCTCGACGCCTGACGAGAAGTAATCGCGTGAGCGTTATTGCCAGTGTTTACCGTCTACACGGTACGCGGTCCGGTCCGGGTATCTTTCCATTAGGCAAATATTTATCTCGCAACTTCTACGAATCGCCCTCGCGTACGAAAGAGGAGAACGAGGAGGAGGAGAAAGAAGAGAAGGCGAAAGGTGGAGGTGGGCCGAAGCGATAACGGTACGTAGTGCACCTCGTGTTTAGAGAAGACTCGCGTTGCTCACGAAAACGTATACCAATTATCTCGTACACGTATTACGTATAGATACCGAGATCTGAAACGTCCAAATAACACATCGCCTAGGCATATAATACTCGCAGATAAGCAAGCTGTTCGTGGAAAGATTTTGAACCGGCATAAAAGTCGAACTTTTAGGTAACTAATCTCCTCGCCGCGACCGACGATCAGGTGAAGTAAAAAAACATTTACACGAACGATGTTTGAGCTATTCGTGTATAACAACTACGACACGTCGTTCAGGAAGTTTCAATGTCTCTCATCCGTGTGAAGATCGTATATTTTCTTATCAGACCTTCACCTCGCCGCGACCTTTGCAGGTACAACGTTACGTACGTATACGCCCGTCGACGACTCATTAGTTACTTAAAAGTAATTTCCATGCCGATCTTCTCCCATCCGTTATAGTCGAGAGATTTAGTAACGTTACACCCAACACCACACAATGCGTTACAAGCGTGCAGCCGCCGAACTCGAGTGGAATTTTCTCGATTCGCTCGGGGCACTTTTAAACTTTAGGTATAGATTCTTTTGTGGAAAAGATTTTTCGCCCGTCTCCACACCGCCGGACGCGATGGAACTCCGACGTATAATCCGCGTCGAAGAAGCGACCGCTCCACGGTATAATACTTAATGGGTCTCGTCAATGGGCCCGGTAACGTTACACCCCTTGTTCGCCGCCTCCTCGGAGAAGTCGGTATCTCTAATTCTCCCGGCCACCCAAGTTACGTCTCTTAATTTGACTCCTCTTCAGATCAGCTGCCCTAACCCCCAGACTCGGGCCGGTTTAATCCCTTAACACTGCAGCAGTCTCTTTCAGACCTTCATTCTTCGTCTCCGCCGCCGTGTTCTCTTTCTTGCCGAGCGATGTTGCAGTCGTCAATTAAATAACCGTATACTTACGCTGAAAAACGAGGAAAAACTAGGCGTGCCGGTAGTCTCTATGTGTACACTTTGCGATTGCAGTCGGCGTGTAATATTATGCCCATAACCCAGGGCCTGTCCGTATAAACTGCGGAATGCAGCAACCGCGATATCCCGGTGCTCGCACAACTTACCCTCACCTGCGGGACCCGGCCTGACAATACTCGGAGTTATGCAAGTCGGGTTATGGTCGCAGCGTGCTAAGAAAGAAGGGTGGACGCCGTGCAGATGAGCCTCCCGTTAAGTCCGCAACGACGCGGATTTTATGTCCCTTCGCACGTTCACCCGGCAGTTATAACTCGGTTTGAGCACAGCATTAAACGCTAATTAAACTGTAACGGAAAATACCCGATGCAGCACCTACGGAGCGAGAACCTTACCACACGTGTGCCGCAATGGTTTCTCAGCGAAGCTCGCGGGTTGGAGAATTCGCTCCTTCCGTCCTGCGGTGGTGATACACTTAAAGGAAACGCGCACCTGCGGTCGCCGCATCGGGACCCGGTGCATCGGTGTAAAAGGCTATCGCTGCAATTTCTATGCTGCCGTTTCTTCCGCTTATAGGTTAGCGAAGGAAGGAGTAAAGGCAAGGCAAGGCTGGTAAAACGACGCGACGCGGCGCGATGCGGCGACGTTTTCACCGCTTGCGGTATTAAACTCAGGGCAATAACGCCCTTCTCTTTCAAGCTATCCGACTTCTATCCTCTTAAACTTAGCGTCGAGGATCACGCTTATCTCTCGTTACATTCATCATCTTATACCGATCGAGCGTCGATCCGCGGCCCCCCGTTCGTCGCCGGGTTCCGCTCCGATTGGCAATATAACCAGCAACCATTGATAACAATCAACGGCGGCGTGTGTGTTGCGAGTTTACCTCGTGTGAGGTACAGGTACGCGTTCGTGCTCCAGTGTGTAATATCCGGCGTGCATCATCATGCGTGTACCGATGGTTAAACGTCGCGGGTTGATCGTACGCCGTGTATTAGATACGCATAACGTATTTTCCTGCCCTGCTCACGGTATCGCGAAAAACGGTATATTTGATCTTTATTATTTGCGTCGCGTGGTCGCGCGTTCACGGTACACGCAACGTTAAAGGACGGCCAGCCGGGATAACTCGAGGTCTGAATTTAGATACCGGAGCTGATAGCAGTTTATGGCAGCTCATCTTCTCCGCGTATCTCGCGTGTGTGTGAGTGTGTGCTTTTCCGCGCTCATGCAGCGGGTGCCTGGCCTGTAACCCAACTCGCGGATTGGTCTCTTTGCATCGACAGCGGCTAATTGGTCAGGTTTGTAATTTCCATCGCTGTGACTTATTGCCGTATAACGTATACCTACGCACGGAGCTATAAGGTATAAAATCCGGAGCGAACTCGAGTCGTAGAACGAAATTGCGTTCGTCTACTCGGTATGTGCGGTTCGATGTTCATCGAGAAATTGCAGCGCGGGATGAGGCGGTATTAAAAGACCCCTCCCGCAGACTCTCCCTGTGCTTTATGTCGAAACGAGTGCACCATCACTGGCCTCCGCGTATATCTCGCGTCTCTCTCTCGCGGTTAACGAAATTAAATTTAATCACCCTCGTAAAGTGTCTCGGTATGCTGTGCCAGCACTAAATCCTTCGTAAAAGGAAATTATGAAAATAATAATAAAGGAGTAATTACGCCGGTATCGGGGTGGGAGAGAGAAAGGGAGAGTTGGTTGCTGGTGAAACGGGGCGAGGAGCGAAGAGTCGGACTCAAACTTCTCGTCGTCGTCGTCTGCTTTATGTCCATAAAACGGAACAGAGGCTCCTCTATGTTCGAGAAGCACTGCAGGCCGAAGCTCCGAAGCTCGTCGATACGCCGAGACGAGAGTAAAAGGGTATACCTAGGCATGTGTAAAGAGATCGTGCACAAGGAGAGAAGCCGCGGTGATCTCTGCCTCCACATCGCGTCGCGTGGTTCGTTCGAGAGTTTTTCTTCTCCGCTCCGGAAGATAAAGCCTTCCCTTCAGAAACGGGCGGTAATGTAGGTCGCATGTTGCGCCGGTTATTACAGTGATAAATTAATCCATTGATTCATTGAATGGGATCTGCGCCGTGCATACACACGAACCCGAAGGGTCATCCGAGGCAATTCAGGGTTCACCGACGGTTTTTCATCCTCGCTTTTTTCACGCTTCTACAATCAGGGAGTCGGCCAGCACCGTGGTGTAGGTATGCGCAACGGCATTAACGTATGGATCGTAAACAAACGTGATCAAGATTTATCTCGGAGTAACGAAACCCCGGGATTTATGGACGACTTATGCCGCAGCAGACTCGAGTTCGGATGCTTTTTGTCATTATAGGTTTATATGCCTTGCCTTTTTAACGTAACTCACGACAAATCCAGGGGGGATGGATTATTGAAGAGGGGACTGAATCTACTTGCACCTTTTCTTTTCTCAGAGTCGCATGAAAAATATGGGAAATTTTGTCCTCACTGGTGAATTTTTGGAGGGTTGTTTTTATTAGAAATAGAACTAAATCGACCAGTTGAAAATGGGACTTCACCACGTGTTGATGCTTATCAACGTATCTCCACACGGTGTTTAAAATCAATGATATGCTCAGGCGGTTGAAAGATTTATATTTCAATCCTCACGCGTCCTCCGTTAGCGATGCTTCTCGTATAACCCGAGGCACGCAGGGTTATACATATATTCTTTTCCCCTCCTTTTCTTCAATTCCGTTCGTTTCATACGTTTTTCGTTATGCCCTGAGGGTTTAACGACGGTCCATCAGCGGCGCGTTTTTGTGAAACGCATTATAAGAAAAGGGCTGTAAGAATTTAAAAAAAATTTTTAAAAATTAAAAATAAAAAACGGGGAGAACGAGAACGTTATAACGCAGACGTTCCGTTTATCGCGTGTTGATTTTTTTCAACCACGTTATTAAATCCCTCCGGTTCTGAACCGTAGGACTAAGACGAACTGCGATAAGTAAAAGGGATTATCGCTCGATGCGACTGGAGGGATGAAGGAGCGGGGAGCAGCGTCTCGCAGCTAAGAAAATATTTGTCAAGATAAGGGTGGAGGACAAGATGACGTGTGTCTTCTAGTTACTCGCGCTGCGCAGGAAAATAGCTTTCAATACCCGACGAAAAAACACACCGACTGATCGTACAAGCCGAATTTCGTTTCTTTCGGATTTATAACCTGGCAGGTTCCGTCAAGTGGGTATATAAGGTATACCACACACGCGTATATATATAAGCTCGTACTCGTACGCGTAATTACAAGTCGCGCATCATTAGCGCGACTTTCATTCGAGCACGTTTCTTCCTCATCGTGTAGATAGCTGTGGCGCAATTTGCAACCAGTCACAATTGCCCGGCTGTCCGAGGCTCCTCATTAATTCGTCAGTCGTCCTTACGGTCCGCTACGTTTGGTACCGCGCAATCCACCGGCTCGCGCTTTTTGCACAGTGGTAATACACATCGTACTCATAGAGCGTGATCGATTTTTCCTCGTCCCGCTCGCTCGCTCGCTCGCTTCACGACCAATTCGCCCCGAAGACCCGAGAGTCCTCATCTTCGGTGAAAGCCTGATCATCGTTATTGTACCAATAACACCGAAGCCGCACCTGATGCTCGTGACCAAATCAAGAGAGAGTCCAACCCTCGAGAATATCCGCCAGACCGACTCCAAAGGGTTCCGCGCAGGGTCGAAGCCGAAGGACTCTCCCCGGCCATTTGTTACGCTCCCGAAAAGTTAATGCACCAATGGGCGGATTACCGGGCAGGGCGGAAAAAAATTGTATATGTATACTTGATTTGGTTCTTTTTTGAATCGTTATTATAAGATTACGTCCGACGCTTAAGCCGTCGCAATGCGGCCTCTTCTCGACCCTTCGAGGCGCACTGCCTTAGTGTGTAGTAGTTTCAGCGGTGACGTTAGGGCGAGAGATAAATGAAAAAATGAAAAATGCGAGGCGGAAAGGAAAGGAAAGGAAAGGAAAGGACGCTTTTAGCGTCCCGACTGCAGCCCGAGGTATCCCTTGGCGTTATCTACTTTCATACACATATATTCTACGCTATCCTCGAGTCTCTCGCGAGATACGCGTCCCCGGCG
Source organism: Neodiprion virginianus (assembly GCF_021901495.1). Classification (NCBI taxonomy): domain Eukaryota; kingdom Metazoa; phylum Arthropoda; class Insecta; order Hymenoptera; family Diprionidae; genus Neodiprion; species Neodiprion virginianus. The sequence goes on along the minus strand of NC_060877.1, from coordinate 33,150,575 downwards.
GTGTTGGAATTCTTTCTTTTTTTACTTTCTCTTTTTTCTTCACCTCGCACATTAATTCTCGTTTTTTGCGCAATTAGATCCTGCAGGAATAAGAAGAAAATAATCCTCGAAATATATTCATTATAAGCCCTGTACGCGGCAGCGAGAGTCCTTCGTATACCTATTTATCTCCCTCGTTCTTATCGTGTACCTGTGTATAAGCCCCAGGAACGATGAGGTGCAGGGGATTCAAGGCAATCAGGGGTATTAGGCAGCCGGCTTAAAGCCCGATGTCACCACGCAGCGATCCTCGTCTCTTGTTCCGGGGAGAAGAAAAACGAAATAAAGAATAAGGAAACAAAAAAATGGGTACGGCACCTATCCGTCTCGGAGAAATTCTCTTCGTTTATTATTCCGCCGGCTCGGGACAAACACGAGGCGTGTTCTCGGGCACGTACGCATTTTCATTCACGCTCATCGAACGATCTTCGAATCGATCTAAAGCTGGTCGACATTTGGATGATGGAAAAATGGGTGATAATTTTAGTGTGGTCAATCTTTGTTGATGTAAATTTCTTGTCTCTTTGATCGTTGACAATTGTTCGTTCATCATTTGCAGCGTGAATTACGTATGCGGAGACCCGTCCATTAGTATCATACACCTTTATATATAACTACACCCGTAATAATATAATATATTTTTATGCCCGTAATGAATCAACGAAAAACGCCCAGAGCTTCAGAAAACTCTGGTATAAAACGATCCAACGACCGAGGACCGGCTGGCCAAAGCAATAACGTTGTTTCACCGGAGCTATGCGATACAGGCTTCAGACAAAAGTTTATAGCGTGTTGAGAGTTTCATTCCCAATTTATAACCTATTATTATACAATACATACACTTCGTTCCCTTCTCAGTCAGTTAAATATTCCAACATTTCAAACCGCACGGTAACGCCCACTTGCCAGAAATACTGGATTCAGAACTGGTTGTTTTCATTCTTAACACATTTTCCTCAACCCATTTCCAGATTTCACGTAGCAGCAGCAGGAATTTTTTAGGACTAGCCACAGAGTCTTGACGACACATGGTCCACCTGCAGTTCTCATCAACAGAGCTGATCAGAGATTTCTTTTCACTCCAAAACCCTGGGGGATTCGAGAAGAAAAGCAGCTGACCTTCGTAAATTCATTATCACGCGACGTTCGTTCACGTGCTCGTCAAGCTGGATTCGAATTTCACTATCCGCCATCCGTTCCGCCCTATCTCGTTTCTTTGATTTCGAAACCGACACTTGTCTCTGTTTGGCCAGTAATTCGTCATAGGCAATTAGGGCCTGGAGCCCGAGCTGCAATGACTTTGCAGCGAAAACATGTGGTGCTGTGGGAAAGAAACCTTTTTTTCTCTACTTCACGGGACCCTCTTGTAGGCACAGTTGCACCGAGGGTGTCAAATTTTACCCGCGTGTTGCTGGCGGTTTTCCATTATAGCCTTTGCCTATATTTTTTCCGTTTATACCGTGCGTGGACGTTTCAGAAATTGTCAAATTTGCAATTAACAAAGTTGTGATTAACAACGTTTGAAACGCGGTAAAATAATTGGAATGGCATGAAATTAGTGGCGGAAATCGAGGAAAGAATCCAAGGAAATAGAACCTTATAATTTTCGGCGAAACTTGTTTCACAGCAAAGCAATATCAGGAAAAGCCCCATAGCCGTTTCAACGAAGCGATTATATTAATTGGTAAATAAAATAATTGTAACGGATGTGTTATTTAATTATATCAGAATTGGAATCTACGATACTTTTGGGGGATTTTTAACGGGTTTTCACAGAGCCATTAGAGCTGTGAGTCCTTTGATGAAAATGGGATTTCGATTTCTTACTGCCTGAAAATTGAATCCCGTGTCACATAGAAACCTTTTATTGTTTTGGTGCAACCGCGAAGGGATCGACGTTATCTCGACGTTGAGAACCCACGGTCCTTAAAATTTAAGACACAGTCAAGAGCCAATGGCTGGCTCGGATTTTATCCCTTCCAAAGCTGAGACCATGCATCCATCCTCTACGAGTTTTCAAGCTAGACTCGCCTCAGTTCAGCCCCAGTATCCGATACGCGAGCTGGTGCCTCCTGTCTTGTAAAAAAAAATTTTACTCCTCGGCATCGCGCGTGAATTTTTGTTGTGTCATGTACAAATATGTGTATCACTACAATTAAAGTCAAGGTGATTTTTACAAACCTTAAGCGTATCAATTAATTGACCCGAATTTTACCGGTTGAGAAAATACACAATCAGAAGCTTATCAAAGTTATTTTTGAAAACACTCAATTCTCAGAGTAACGAACAAATCAATTTACGAAATAGCTTTGTCTGAAAATTCATTTATAAAATTTCAAGTACCGTACCTAAGTCCTAACGGATTCCGATTGCTCACTAATGATTAACTGGAAATATTCTTGGGTACAACAGCTTAATCATTTCTCTAAGAAACGACTCTATAATTGTCAACCTTCTGCGTAACCATTATCAGTTGCTAATGGTTTACAAACGGAAATGAGTTCTGAAAGATCCATTTTTTTATCCTCGATTCTCAATTTCTCAAACTTATCTCACGTCCTTCTATTTTTGCACTAATGGTACTTTTTATTAAAAAGGGCTCCTGTGTCCGTAATTCTCAGATCATAAACCCCGGGGCCAGTTTTATTTGAAAAATGATTTGTATCGCGCTACAGGTAGCGACCGACCCTCACCCCAGGGAACCGGGCAATTATACAGTGTTTCCGACGTTCCTCCGACGCGTGTAACAATATTTCAAATGGAAAAGAATTTTCCGCCCTTGCGGGCTGAAAGGAGAAGAATTCGTTCCCCAGTTTTAACACGGGGAATTCGAAAGCTCGGTGCCCACGGTCACGTGTGAGGGATTACGAAACTTTAAATATTGACCAACGTGACTCTCGCTTATCGCACTTCCTCGTCTATATTCCCGTGCAGTCAGCCACCGTTGTCGTTAGCCGTCAGCGTTTAAGAGACAGTAGTTTTCTAACGCCTACCTCAAGATCCGAGACAAATGTTTATTTATTACGCGCTTACGTGCGTTCTCACAGTATCGACACGTCTGTTTCACCCCCTCTGCATTAGTTACTGGGCGTTAAATTTGATAAATCCTTGATCGGAGATATATATGTATACGGTTTGTTCTATGAATAGATGATTATTTTATGTAACGCAACAGTTGCCCCTCTTAAGACAAAGATCGTTAAAAATATAACGTTTCGTTCAGCGGTAGTGCGAGCCAATTTATTTTTGCTCGTTAACCTTTTAACACGATTTAAACTTCTAATTTATCGCATCAACCAATGGCTTGAATTAATTTATTATATCCAACTTACACAAGATTGCTCTCACTTTACTGCCAATGAGAATAATTATTATTCTTAACGAACTCGCAGTAAAATGATCGAATTGCAATCGAGTTTTTTCAGTTGTATTACACAGCGGGAAATGACACAATTGTAATGAATTCAAAACCGTAGGTAAAATCGATTGATACCTCGTTAATGCTTCACGCGATTCGAATGATTGTATAAGTTACGCAATCGAATTAAACAAATGTGATGTTTTTCTGTTACAGGTAAGCCAAGACGATTTTTAAACCTTTGTATCGCGGTCGACGAGATGTGTCGCGGTAAGTAGAGTGAAATTTGAATATGTACGCCCGTCGAAAGGTGAAACGCGCGTCACAACGGCCGAACGTGACATCGAAGAAGAAGAGCCGATAATCCGAACGCCGTGCCGAGTGCATCGTTTCACACTTGCGCAGGGATACAGGTTTAAGGAATTTTAACAAGTTCCATACTAAATTGCTATACGCTTCAATCATTCGCGGCAGTTACCCGGAGGATTGGCTTAGTTACCGCGCGTAGTTACCACACCTCTCCCTCTCACCTTCTTAACTCTCCTCCTCGCCGCCGCGGGAGCAAAGAGAGCAGAATGCGCCATCGGTATCATCGTAACAGTTACACGGTTTTAGTTTTATCATCGTTGTTTTTCTCCTACCGCATCCCATTTCAGTTTGTTATTCGCTCGATGAAGAACGGTAGCCGAAGCCGCGCGGCCGGCATGCGGCGATTCAACCGCCCCGATATCGTTCCGCGATTCCGCAATCTCCGTCGCATCTTTCCGCACGTACCCCGCGTGCATCTCGAACGCGCGTGTCGTCGTCTCGAGAAGGATTCTCCCTCCTCTTCCTCTTCTTCGCCTCATTCCCGGCATCCCATTACTTTGCCTAGATCGAAGATTCTTTACCGCCGCCGCACCGCAAGCAGAACCGAGGCGATCCGCAATGCGCTCCAATCGCATCAGCATCGTCGCCCTTTCGAATGCCAATATCAATCTCGACGGTAGCGGGAATCTGAGAGTTCCTTCTTTATCTTCCTCGTTCCTGGTCTTTCTTGCGTCGATCGAACTGGAACAGACAGCCCCGATATATTCCGGTGAAAATTTCCGCTCTCACCGCACACGACAAATAACGAGGGCTAAACGACTCGCGTATATGTATTATACACGGAGTGCCGGAAGTACGGATGAGACAATTTCCGGCCTAGAGAGCCGCGGTTTTGACGGCACGACGCAAAACGTGAAAGCCTTGTACCGATGATCGGTGCGATTATCGTGGCAAGGGTAGTTTATCGCAACGAAATCTCAGCCGTATCCTTTTCTCGCACGGCAAAAACTCACTCGAAATCGGACAGCTGATTAGCCGAATCCTTCGAAGTTTAGTCAGAAACCTAGTCACTTTACCGAGTGACCAGCAACTAATAACTCTCAAATAACTTTGGCGACGAACGAAGAGTTTTTGGTATTAACTACGAGCTCGGAGTTTCTGCTGCGAATTCAATCGAGCAGCGAAGACGTGTATCCCGCGATTCGCGAGAACGCGGCGAGTTTTCGCGAACCTCCATTCCAGCCTTCATGCAGCTCTAAGTCGCGAAGCGCGGCGCGCGAGCAAAGTATCGGTTACGCGAGTTACGATGATGGTCCACGTATTACTCGCCATCGTAGTTATGGTAGATGCAGACGTAGCGCAGCCCGGCTACCACTGGTAGAACCGACTCGAGTTTGCGTGTACCTTGTATCCGGTATATACCAAGGCTACGGTCATATAAATTAGTGTAGCCTCTAGGTACTATTACAAAGGTTCTCAGTCCGCGGAGCACCGCGTGTCTGATCTAGCCGCATGTATACCTACGGTGCGTACCATAGAGTTCGAGTCGAGAAGCGCACCTATTTTCGATCCCTTTTCACCGTCCCAGCCTCTCGATACACGCCTCGGATGAAGAAAATAATACGCGCTGAGATACTTATGTAATGACATGTGACACGAATACCCTCCACACGGTATAACGTGCCCCGAAGCCGCCGCCGCCTCTAAACAAGGAATAATTTGTTTACAACGGGGTTATTAATTCCGCGGAGCAGCCAGCCGGACTGCAGGAATTTCACATCTCGATACGCCTGTGTAACGGGGATGAAAAATTGAAGTAATTATGGCGTGTCGATTGGACACGCTTAGCCCAGATAGATAGGTGGCGGACGATGCCGTGAGTGCAACCGAGGATCGTATAATACCCGGTTTATCCGTGCAGCAACGTCGTTACGCCCGCGGTAATCCCTGCACAACAACCCGTCTCTTCGTTTCATTTATCCACAATGCCGAATTCTCATTTTCCCTATTTCTCGTTATATTATCCCTCTCTCGTTGTTTGTTTTTTTTTTTTATTTTTTTTTTTGCTTTGTTTTTTCTTTCCTGTTCATTTTTTCCAATCACATACCCGCGGATAACTTTCCAGAGCTGACCTCGTTCTTGGTTCAACTATTCACGCGGCCCATATCGTCGAATGTCACTAATTAGTTATAACTACGTGGAATGTTTTCAAAAACGAGGAACAAATAGCTTGAGCACCGCAGTCGTGAATCACACACCGTACTGTTTCTATCGTAGTAAAGAATTTTCTTCACCTGCTTGTGCCCCGCCCGTTTCGCTCGTGTTTTTCCGACTATGGTATATATATGTATAACATTATACAAGAATGTTACGCATCAACGCGCACGTGCGATTATATCTGCTTGTTTGTACGAATAATTCCGAGATGCGGGTGAAAATTGTTTTCCGGATTCCGTAACGCTTACGCGAAAATACTTGTATCAACTGTTGGTACACGGTTATTCCATTGAAAATGTATGAAAATTTTGAAACGATTTTTACGTCCCGCGATCTAACGGCTGTCGGAAAATTGTCATAGTAGGGAATCGCTTATAGTTTCTCGCCGAGCTTTTTCAATTAATTTTAGTCGAGAGCCGTCGCCTAGCGGCCCCCGACGCACGTGTGCATCCTTCAACGCGGCCTATACTTGGCATGGCACGCTGCTAGAGCCACAGTGTCTCGGTTGTGCGCCAGCCAGACGCTTCTTGCTGCATTTTGCATCTCGGACGTTGCACGCGCCGCATCATCTCGCTGCACTTGCTGCCGGTCGTCGAGTATTAAAATACGAATGTTGGCCGGTTGATTTTTCGCGAATCTTACCATCACACTCCGATACGGTGTGCGAATACAGGCAAGAGCGGCTTACAATTAGTCATAATCCCAGAGAAGAGGAAACGCCGATTTTTCACATGCGGAGACACGAGGATTTCATTGCGAATTATCACTCCGTGAATTCTCCAATGAGATGTGGTGTATGGTGTAAAGATTGTACAGTGATGTGGTTCAAGTTCCACAAGGGATATTACAATGTTCAAAAGCTTCATCAAGATTTGGTGAGTCCCTTTAAATTCTCGTGTAAATTTGTCAGAGCCGAGTTTACCGTTACTTACCTCTTACCCATAATTTCATACCTGAGCTGCATAGCCACCCTTGTCCGATTTACCGTTACTTTACACGTTTAAGCGTTCAAACTTTATACCTGCAGCGATAACTGGAAACTAGCTTCTGGTCTTGAAGGCGAGAAATCATATTCTTAAGTCAGAGCTGAGGCGAGCCACGCTATCATAACATGATATTGAACTGTCATTGATTGCATTTCAATAAATTACTTCCATCGTGAGTAGGTATAAATGTTCCATTCCAAGAAATTGCACTTACAAGCGATCAGTAGAGCTAGCTCGGCCGCGATTTGAGCCGGTGATAAGTTCTGTTCGTTCGAAGCTTATATAGACGGGACAGAATTTTCACGATCTTGATAGTTAATCATTATCGCGATACTCTTAGATGCATTTTCTCTTCGTCGAGGTGCCGACGAAACCAATTTGTCACCCCAATCACCACCGCAGCACCCTCGAAAACCCGACACTTACGCGGCTCGAAAGTGCAGCCACTTGTGAAGGAGAGTTCCTGGTGTGAACTTTGAGGACGAAGATTTTTTCCGTTAGTCAACGCGGCTCCGACGATCCGACGATCCGACGAATGACCGGGGTGTTATTAACCCCGTAATTATAGCCTGCACGCAGTCATGCGGATTGCGCATGTATCGGACGCATTCGGTGCACTCCTACGATCCTGTATGCATGGCAGGGCGTATTACACCGGGCGTGTACAAAACCGCACCGCATCGCACGCACTCAAGCAAGCGAGGAGGGTACTGTTCGGAAGCTTAGTGCTATCGCCCCGATGCCCGTCCGCTTAGCCAAGCGTGAGATAGTCTGCTTGGATGGGTTCCAGTTGGTTATTTCGATGCAACCGCTCCCTTCCCTGCCCGCCCTCCCCTCTCCTCATTCTCTCCCTCTCTCATCGGCAAATGGTCCTGCACTTCTATTTCGGCTCGGAAGCTCTTCACGTAAGCGTATCCGGTTACGGAAATAAAAGTATAAGGTAAAAATAGAGACCGACTTGTACACGCTCGTTCATCGGGATCAACCTTACGTTGCTAGGCCATCGTGGTCGGGATGAACTAGCTTTGCACTCCGTAACGAAAAGTCATTTATCGGATCCATGGATGAACAAAGAGACGAATAATAACTATCAGACTTTTTTGGAGGACGCTCGGAAGGGTGGTTTTTTCTAGGGACTCGAGTGTCTCGAGAACTTTTTCTAACGCCACTGTTTTATCTTAGTCGGTGATTAACGGTTCAGAGAAATCATTTGACTTATGATCTTTTAAATATTTTGGTGATAAAATGCTTTTGTTAAACAAACGTGATTGATTCTTATCCGAAAACTTGCAACAGGATAATTATTTACTGAAATATTGGTAGCTAGAGAATTATGTGAAAAGTATCGAAAACTTTTATGCACACCTGATGTTAGGCTAACGCCGTATAAATAGGATATAGCAGATTTGTGATTTTAGGTTACGTAGAAGTGGAAGCTGAAAAGAATTTCTGGGTGACCCAGGATCCTATGTTAACCCTAAGTTTATTATTCGAGGAAGAATTTACCCCGAGAAAATAGCTGCCAGACTTTTGACGCAATCTTATATGGAACGAGGCTCACCCTGTAATCAAAAAGAGTGTGAAAAAGGGTCCCCGAAATACGCAAACGTGATTGAGTGATACCGGTTGTTTAGCAAGATTCAAAATTCACACCTGAATATTTATACGCGTTTTAATCGCGAAGCGATCGTCGTGCACAAACTGAGCAGACCAAGGGGTCGAAACGGTGCAGCGAAACACACCGAAGAGCGAATCTAGTGTGCAACCTAGCGAATCGGATTCGGTGATTCATACCTGTCGTCTTCGAAAACGTGAGGATGCAACAGGGGCCTAGCTAAGTTTTGTTGGCCGAGGGTCATTGTGTCCTTCAAACACTCGGTTCATCCCTTATACACAAGTTGCTGAAGAGCATCTCATCAAAAGTTTAGCAACGCACCGTTGGGCGTAGAAAAAAGGCGGAACTCGTACTATTTCCTTTCCGCATTTTACATCTGAATAGGTGCGTGCATTCCGGCTGAGATTTTTAAGAAGGGTCTGAACGTACCGAGAGATAGAAATAGGAAGCTATTCAAGTCATCCATAATTCATTCATTGATTACCTTCTTCTGTGAACCTGCTCATTTTTACCGAATCTAATTTCGTCTCTCTTCTATAAGTACATTCGGTAATCAGTGGCGACAGGTATACAAAGGTTCAAAACACGTGACACGGATTAGGCGGCCAACTTACGCATGTAAAATATCAATTGCTAGAATGTGTCCTCCAGCATTTGAGGAAGGGTCGATGGAATGTGGGAAAATTTTAAAAACTCTTATTTGTTTCTACGGATATATTCTAACGAGTCTTAATACTTTGAGAGCTGTAAGCCGCGGCTTAATTCTTTTTCCTATTTCTTCTCCTCCTCCTCCTCCTCCTCCTTTTCCTTCCTAAATGTTATTGCTTCTTTTTGTTTGTCGTCGGCCCCTCTTGTGGAATCTTTCGAAATGGTATTTTCGTTAACGAGTAATTGATTAGTTAACTAGCCAGTGTAACTATCCGTACCATAAGGCGTGTGGGTAGGTATATACATATACATGGGTACGCAACGACGATAAGCTCTAACGATTATTATTACCCTATTTAGTGAGCGATGGCATTAAACGATCGTAAAACTTTCTACATGCGGTAATCTGCACCGTTGAATAAAACGGATTATTAATTAAATAACACCAATAATGACCGAAACTAACAGTCTGTAACGCCGAGACATACGTTCTTTACGTGACATAAACACCATGGAGACGATTTGACTCTGAGAAATATTCAAATACTGCGACCTTATGGGGGGGGGGGGGGACGTCCGAGCAATGGCGAATTAACGCGAGAAAGATGACGCGAGGAAGTGTACGTATGAGATTGGAATGTACACAGTTATAATACACATGTAAATATACATACCTATAATATACCACGTTCGAAATTTAAATGTAACTGTAAACCGCAAATAATTACTACCGAACGCCGGGGTATAATACGCTTGCACTCGAAGACTGGTTATTCTGGACTTAAACTAGGCTAGGTTAACCAAGGTTAGGTTAAGTCAAGAAGGTTTATATGCCGAACAAAGCGTCGCTAACGGCTTCTCCGTACATAACCCGCATTAAACGTATAATAAGATCGAACCGAGGCCCAACCCAGCCACTGGAACACGCCAGATTTTATTACGTTCAGGTGTAAGTGTACCGCGGTCAAGTATGCCGTATATCTTACAGAACCTGGACGAGGATCAATCCGCGCTGTAGGTGTACGCGGATTACAGATGAGTGATACTTATCGTCAGGTACGTACACCTACCTCTGTACCTAATGAAATGGACGAAGGCAGAGCCGCCGTTCCTCTTACTACGACTCTTCGATCCGTGAAAGAACGCACGCCGATCCGATAGGTAAGCCATACGATAAATATGCGGGACGGATGACTGTGCAAACATGACACAGTCTCGCTGCAACATTAACAGCTCGCGGCACTTACTACCGTGTATCGATACTGCACAGGTATGTGGAACTCGATATCGCCCGACATGTCGATATGCAGTCAAACTGTCCATTACAACCGAGTGTACGCAGGCAACCAGCCAACCTGTTCACCCGCATCGCGTTATTCTATACTCCCAACGCATATACGCTTATACGCCACAGGTCTAATTGCCTAGCGTTCCACCGTCACTGATAATTTGTGTTAGTTTCTCTTTCTTTGCGGAATTTTACTCCCCCGAGACTTTCTTTGTCGACTGCAGAAACTATAATTTTCTGCTGCCCCTCCATTACAGTGCCGGTTGTGAAAAACTCCTTGCAGCTCTATGCACCTTGCAACGAATGTGCATGTTCTAAAAGTATTTTTTTTTTCTCTCTCTCTTAGTCACTTGTGAATTTTTCACTTCGTAATTCTGGACGCCATTTTGTGCACCTATTTTAAACCCAAAACCGGCTCGTCGGTTAATCCAGATTATACTTCGGCTGGCCATTCGATTTTCTTTACGGGGACGTGCACTGCACTGCCGGACTGCATGGAAGCTTCTTAGAATCTAAGAATTGTAAAATTACACCGAGGGTCGAACCCCCGCCGCCCCTAATTTTACTGCCAGGCAACTTGTAGGTATATTACCGCTACCCCCACAATGCAGCGATCGCAATGTCTCTCTTAGTCTTCAGTCTGGCGGCGTACCTGCGGAGTTCAAGACGTGCGTCGGTCTCTCGAACGTGGCTCAAACGACTTTGACACTTTCCCTCGGAATTTTAACTCTCGATAGTGCGTTGTCATACGAATAGTGAGATGTTCGGTGCATCGACTTTGATTAATAAAAATTTCATCATGTTTATCGTCACAAGTTTCAATGTGTAACGAAACTGCACAGGATCTCGCGGCGAAGGAATCTATGTGGAGTTACGTCTGGCAGAAACTCTTCAATAACAGCTATCAGGTCAGGAAAATATGCATACGTGACGTTTAAACCATAATTTATTGTGAAACTATCGATTAATGGAATTGAAATATTTGAAAATCGACTGTGAATAATTAAAATGAATTTGAACCGCGGCAGTAAATTTTTCTTTGCTGTGTTTTTTTTTCTCTCTAATGACAAATGTAGGAGCTCATGATAAGCATATAACATAGCATTTATTTGCGGAGATTACAGGAAACGTTGAACTTTGACCTGGAATCGAATGTAACTCATTACTTGTCACCGGTAGATCCATGACGTAATTATTAATAAACGACCCAGTTGGCTGTGTACCAACTTCTTGGGAGTTATTCTGCGAACGATTTCCGATAAAATGAGAAGTTTGGCTCGCGAGAGAGCCGCGGATATAAACTGCGAAGACGACACGAGACTGAGCTGTCGTTTGAAGTTATTTCGAAAACTGGGCTGGTGCATTGACCGGCAGTCAGTCTTTGGCGCCTCCTTCAGGCAGAGATCGAATTTTTATCACCTTCTCGATATCACGCCCGAAAGGATGATTTTCAGTTTGATGTTAGCCGCCGTTACACCAATCGGGCCCTTTTCATTGCACGCACATTTCCATTTGTTCTAAGAATTTCGAATTTCATACCTTGCACTTGACGATATCCATGCTCATCAACTTTCTCTAGCGAGGGGTATAAGCTGCTAATACCTCGCGCGTAAGGCTCTAAGTAAACGATGTAGACCGGGGAACCGATTTCATTTCCAATCACAATATCCAAGCAATATATGTCAATCAAACCGGATTGCAATATCGGTACTCATTCAAACCAGTGTCATCGTGCGTGTATGATTATTTTACCGCTCACTGACTCACATATTATGCCTTTATAAGTCGCTGGAATGAAGTCCATCGTGCGATATCTTTGAAGTGAGGTGATTTATCTCGAGTCACTTAATCGGCGAATAACAATACGCGGGAGAAAACTGCTGCACAGGAACAGTAATATAAACGTGATACAACGATCAATGACAACTTGAATTAGGTATGCACAGTGAATTAGTCGGTCGATTTTTTCGCTCCCTTTGCGCGGTTTTATTTTTTTCTCAATCTCAAATGAATAAAATAGGAAGTATAACGTAAGCGTTACAAATGGAACGGTGATGACAATGGCCGAGGAATTTGCATGTGGTACAACGTGAACTATAAATCGAACGATTCAACAAAGTGTTGCGTCACCGTTCTGGCATGTGCGAAGATAAATATCATTGACAAATACTCGGAGTCAATATTTTCCTTAAAAGGGATAAAGGTTTTATCACATCTGCCAAGATTGCGCAGGTACCAGTTCGGGGTCACCGGTTATCGAGAAAAGGACGAGATGACTTTTCAACACCAAGGATAGAAAAGGAACAGGTAGCGAAAGTTTTTGGTCTAAAAGCTCATTCAATTACTTGTCTCGGTCCTACCGAATCTCGGGTCATCTCCGGTATCTTTCACCGTGGCACAAAGTGCTGGCCTATAAACTTCACACGGGAAGATCGTTCCAACCATTCGGCGCCCCGACACTCGAAAAACGCTTCTCGACGACGCCCTTGAAGCCGTCTGGTCGATTCAAGCTCTCAGAATGAGTTTTACTCGCATTCTTGCGATGACTAAGCAAACTTCAATTTTACTCACAATCAGACCGGAGCTGCTGCAGCAGGCAGCAAGACTAAAGCGACTGTCACGACGCCAGCCAGCTGCCTCCTTACGCACCGGACACCTCTTCCCCTGTCCCGGTTACATTACGCGCAAACCTGCACCCAGGCATACCTGCTCGACAAATCGAGCCCCGAGGGATATTCATGCCTACAAGTTGATTTCACTTAAGTTTATTCAATTTCCCGCGCCTAAGGGGACCCGATCCCTGCGTCGCGGCGTCGTTGCATTGACGCGAGAGCCGCTGGAGATTACTTGCACTTAATGCAGCCGATAGACGTGTGCCTCGTACCTACGTGCCCACCCATCTTCTGTCGTAACAGCGACCTAATATCACCGATGCACCAAGCAGCGGGCTGCTGCAGCACTCTGACAACGGTTGTCACGTTCCGGAGAATTTATCTGCGTGACCTTTGGTCACATTGAAATTTTCCGAATATACTGGATGTACGCGGTGATGGGAATTGTGGACACGCTACAACGCGGACGGCGGAACGCTGCGCGGATGTACCGCGGGGATGTACGAACCCACTGATTCATCTTACACGGGGTATAGAGGACTTACGGAGAGAGGAGAAGCATATTTATGGGACAGGATAGACGCCGATAATACAGGCATGAATAAAGTTCGGTGAAAAATTAAGAGCTGCCCGGCTACTTTGAATGTCAAAACTTTCTCCGTACATGTACTATTCTAATTGCCTCGTCTATATTTAAAGCTTCCTCAAGGCTGAAGGCGAAACGTACGCGAGGCAATACATGCCTTCCGTTATCGTAAACACCTGGCATCGTATTCGAACGGTAGCGCCACTTTAGGGACCGAATGACAACGGCTGTTGATCAAATTGTACTTACCTCTGCAACCTCACTCATAATTATAATCTCGACAATGCGCGATTACCTGCGATCGTGATTCCTTTCGTTTCTTTCTCTATTCCTTTCTTTCATTCTTTCTTTTATCTCGTTTCAATCACGTTCCTTTAATCTCCCGATCTCTCCAGCCAGGTAACGCAAGCCTTCTCATTGTCCGCTGCAGGTAGTCCGAAGGACTGCCGCTGACGTGTTCGGCATGCAATCGTAAACGACATGTGCGCGGTGTATCCACTCGGACGATTTTGTACGTTTCCAAACGCGTTTCCACGTCTACGGGTATCAGGTTGTGATCGTCGAGTGACAAGTGCGCGGGGTGAATAATTTCCACTTTTATGGTCAAGCCTGCGGTATGACTGGCCGCCGGTGATATGAACGCATGCCTTCACGACACCGTCCGAGTTGGATACTGTCAAGTTTAATCAGTGGCAATTATCAGCGTGAACCCGCCGCGAGCTTCAGACTTATTGGCAATTATCATCCCGCTGCTCTCGCACTGAACTGGATGGTGCGGTCAATTCTTGAACGTCCTACCGCAGTTCAGTTCTTCTTCGCATTTCCGCGATATAGAGCCTCGCATGGATTCGCCGTGCGCCGGCAAACCCAGCTTCTGCTGGTCCGAATTGCCCGCAGTGAGGTTAACCCTTGGCTGTGTGTAAGTGCGCTCCCGTCGCAGAACACTTCCTAGTTCCTGCTGGTCTTCTCGGTAATCGTAATCCTCGCTGCTGCGCAGCTCTTTGTCTGCTCGATCGTCCGAGGAGAACAATCGCGGTGACTGCCGTGCGCCGAAGTCAGGATGAGAGAATAAAAGCACCTGTTTGCAGTAAATAGTCGATCACTTCCTGCTGCAGGCATCCTTTCCTTGGATGCACCCCGGGGCGTGCTATAGCATCCAGCCAATTACCGTCTATCTTGCCTTAGAAAATTCCCGTTTGTCGGGATTTTCGGTAATCTTTGGTCCTTTGACCTCGAGTTTTACTTTTACTCACTCACTGTACCGCCTGTTACTTAACAACGCTAGGATAGCGCGCTAGCAGCAAACGACGAGTGCATGCCTCGGCATGGGATGGATTGAGTTATAGAGGTGGACAGGCGTCAATCACAATCAAAGAACGGCTGGCGCGACGGCATCTTCGACCTCGGATAGCTACCTGATAGATTGTCAGGGTGATGGAAACGGCGGAAGCGTTTGCCACTGCGCGAGTAAACCTTTGAACCTTTTTTCTATACGCCTGTGTAACTTTTCAAAGGTTTGTTCCTCGGCATACTTCGAGCATTTCCCGTCGAAATCGACTGTCTCAAAACGAAATTGCGAAACACCGCGAACGCAATCAAGAAGAAATAGCAAGGGCAGAGCGAGTGTGACGCGTAGCGCTCGTAACGCCCGAAGGGTTCCAACGATTTTTTCCCCTCGCAAAACTGCTGCCTCCGCAGCATGTACGTACGGCATGTTCAAGAGAAGGAAACCATTTTCCATCGTCTCGTCAAAGCGCGCCAAGTGATTCAACGAACGGCTCGGTATGAACCGCAACTGTGCATCGTCGATGAGACTGCTATAAGCCATTGAGACGATGATCAGGGACGAGATGCGTATATTTGTGCGTAAACGTGCTCGAGGGCAAATAACACTCCGGCGGGCCCCAACGTGTGTGCTGATCGCTACCCGGCCCAAGGACACCCACTAGGGCCCCCCAGCCTCTCAACTATTATCTCGTATGAGTAAGAAGTTTCTTCTCTGCAAGCACTGTGTATAAGGAGGCTCTAATGTGTAGATGTTGTGTTTACCCTTTTTGAATCCTTGCTTCCGATGAGAAGCCACGTAAGACAAGCAATGCCGTCCAATGAATGATATGCGGATGTGCAAATCATTTATCTACGAGAGAATATTTGTTGAAAGAATGTAAATTCGAAAAATTGGTGATTTCGAAAAATTAACGACGGAGCCAGGAATCGAACCTGGCGTCTAGAGATGCTTGACCGGAGCCTTACTCCACTAGACCACCTAGCCACCCTGACTCTGTTGTCGTTAATATCTCTCATCACCAGGGAGTTCGAATTCGTTTTCCTGTGCCCGTTATTATCTCGTATCTCGCGAACGTCGGATTTTCGCCGACTGCAACGCCCCTCCGACACAGGGTGATACTCCCTGGAGCAGCAGTACTCCATGTGTTTAAGTGACACCGATTCTACTCACGTATCTGCACGTCTTTTACCGAAGATGGATTAGTATTTGGACTCTATTTTTGAAAGAACCAATTCTCGTGCGTGGAAACTGCCAAGGCTTGATCATTGATAACCATAGGCAATTCTACTCAACAAACTCGATAAAATTAAAATGTTTATGGCTGTAACGCGTATTGCTAAAGACCAAAGTCCA
Organism: Neodiprion virginianus; assembly: GCF_021901495.1. Lineage (NCBI taxonomy): Eukaryota > Metazoa > Arthropoda > Insecta > Hymenoptera > Diprionidae > Neodiprion > Neodiprion virginianus. Next base: position 33,134,276 of record NC_060877.1, on the reverse strand, counting down.
AACAATTCTGGGAAATTTCTTGTCGCATGGCACCGGTGATGCGAGAAATCGACATGGTGGTGGAGGAAGAATCAGTCTCCAGTTGGTGCCACGGTGCTGATACTAGTTGGACTTACGGTGAGTCGAGGTGATCCCATTCACCGAATTCTTTTCTTTCATTGGCGCCATTTGCGGTTGAGCAACAAAATTCTGCGACACTGTTATACTACTTGTGAATTCTGGTAATGACCTTCGGACACGTGATTATAGCTTAGAAATAGACAGCGAGGTTCCATTTTAAAAATGTTCATGCCCCGAGCCACTTCTCTCCGCACCGTTTGTTTCCTAATTGCTTGCCGTGATATTGTTTTCGCTGGAATTTCAAGCGAAAAAAAATCACTTCTACGTACCTGATTATTCTACCTGGGCAATATAAACGCCGCTGCTTAGCGGTAAACATCGTATTCTATACGCACTGGGTATACCTACGCATCCACAGCATAGGCCGCGCAGAGTTTTGGGTTAGGAATTTTAACGGCAGATTCAAAGTTCACGACACCTTTTCTCCCCTCCATCTTAACTGCCAACTCCATAAGCGTCGGTAGGAGCAGCAGCAGCAGCAGCTCGTCATTCGATTACGTAAATAGCCTCGAACGTAGCTTGATTGCCAAGAGGAGGCCGCAATATTATACATCGAAGAAGTCAATCTTCCGCACTCATTGTCAAAGCTTAAACTCCAGTCCCGTACTTTCGGTTCTTCTCGTCTCTATCCACGGAGTCTCAATATAATGCAATAATGCAAAACTGTTCGCCGTTATAATCTGATCCCTACTCGACGAAACATTTCCACATTATTCCGTCACATCTCACGCGGCGAGACTTCTCGGTCATATAGCAGTGCAAATCCCATTATAATCACTTATTACCGAGTGTCGAAGGTGGTACGTCATACGACCAACCACCATTCACCATCCAGCGTCGTTTGTCGTCGTATCTGCATTTATACCTGCAGTGGGTATTGCGAACAAACTACGTGTGTACGGTACTTTCAGACAAACCTGGAATCTAAGCCAAGGCTCTCTGCCACAGCAACGGAGCAGCTATAAGCTGCCTGCCTATTCGATATTTCACTACGATGTAACGCTTTTGATATAGTGTTATACCCGTGGGTTTCACGATACGACTCTTGACGGCGGCAGGCACGCGTTTACGTGCGTTAAACATCATACGTCTTCGTATGGTTCTCACGACGGCTCGTACGAAACTACCTGAGTACCATACGGCTCGTTGCATAGCCGACGTGATAAACGAGTCATTTGTTCATTCTTGAGGATGGATGCGATTCCCGTCTGCGGAGAGATGCCTCGGTTTTATCGTTAGCGCGTAAAACATACTGTCGAAACATTTGAGCCATAAGATAATTCCTTCCGCGCGTGAATTACCTCTTAATACTTGTAAGAAAGTCAAAGTAAATCCAGCCTCTTCCTTCACCTTGTGAAATTTTTAAAACACTACCATTGCCACCTGTCTACAGATTATTTTAAAACCACATCTCTCCGATCCGTCTTATCAATTATGAAACCGCAAAATCTGGCTCTCGGTATCGAGCGAATGTATCGAGGACTGGCAAATATACCCGTTAGGCGATAGACAGGTGTGTATGATATACTCGAACGTATAGATCAAATTCAGTGATAAAATCAAAGATACGTTGACGATGTCCGTTATCCTCGCCCGTGCCTGTAACGATAGGTATGTATTTAATACCAGAACCTGCTACCTGTTGCAAAATCCGCACCACGAGGTCCGCCCAACAATGCCAATCAGTGGTCGTGTATCAACGTGGCCCCGAGACCGTGGGGGACCCCAAGTTGGCATCGTGGTGGGGAAAACCAGGCGCTACCCGATACCCGTCCCATCGCTCATCCTTACCACCTGCCAGCATCGCTATCTCTCGGCAAGTACGGGGGGCATCGCGAACGTGCCGGGTAACCACAACGTCATTCCTTCGGGACGCGAGAGGACTCCAATCATCCGGTACCCCGTGCTAAACCGAGAAATAGATCTACTATCGCGTGGAATATTTTCACCCCGCCAACCGCAGGTCACGTCGTCAATCTACATGGGGGGTTATCCACGAGTCCGGGGAACTTTGAGGAGCGAGTCCCGGAGGACCTCTGCGTGCTTTGCACCCAGGGAATAGATCCTATGAGTCGCAATACTCGAGGCGATGCTGTATCTACGTTGAAAAAGATGATTGATTCACTAATGGCATCGGATCTTGTGTTGTTTTTTTTTTTTTACTTTTTTTCCCCCATTACGAAAGCGATTACCTCGCCGTCAATTAGCGCATTGAAATTGATAATGATAATTTAGTTACACGGCGATTAATGAGCGGGCTATTAATTTTGCTTCGATATTACACGTGGTAGGCACATGTATATTGCCACATGGTCAATGACTGGTAGTTTGCGATTACACCCCCGTTTGGCAAGTTATTAAAACGTCGTAATATCGATCAATTTTTACAGCCCGTAATATGTTTTCGAGATATACAAATTTGGACCGGTACAGTTGTTGTTGTTGTTTCTTTTTTTTTCTCAAAGATTTTTCTTGTGTGCATACGTGTTCGCGTTCTTTTTCTTCCTTACTTCATTTGTTGACCAGGCGGTAACACAGCCGTTGGTATGCAACGATCTTCGACCGGTATGTTAATCAGTGGCATGATGTTCGGTATGAAAATTAATACTGAGAATTACAGAAAAAAAGCAACACAATATTATGCCTTCCTATATATCATGTGTATAATAATAATTGAAATGATCCAACGGTGTCAAAAATCAGAAAGGTTGGGCAAAAATCTCACACATATAGTATACAATAAGCTTGGAGAATATTAAGCAATTCTCAGAGACGTTTGTAGTACGCGATTGCCTGCAAACGAATTGAGAATAATCAATCCACACCGTTGTGTTGATACAGGAATCCGTATTATTTTCCCTGTCGTACAATAAACTATAAACCGTACGATGTGGGTAATTGAGTTTGTTCCCATAATTAGTTTTATCGTGACATTTGTGTCGGCGGGTATGATAAGTCTTTGAGAGGCCGCGACGAACGAACGAACGAACGAACGAGCGAGCGAGTCGGGATCTCGAAACCCACGAAAAGGCAGCGAGGAGAAGATTTAGTTGGAATAAATAATGGTCGAAATCCCAAACGCGGAGAAATCCCCGGGTTTAAGAGAAACCCAAGGAAATCAAGGTGGTACATAACCGAATGAATGTACAAGATCGCGCGGCGCGTGTATGTTGCAACCCGAGAGACACCTGTTCAGTGTTACAAAACTCCGTCGAATACCATCCAGTCTCAGCAGCAGCAGCAACGACCAGTCGAGAGAGTATACCTACGCCACAAGGCGCGTTTAAACGGACAGAGCGAATGCCTTGCAGCCGCGGGACGAAACTCGAGCTAACCGAAAGTAACAAATTGAGTTATTGTTGGGTTGACCTGGCAAGACTTGGCCTCTGGTACACCGGCATTCTTACCTCGTCTCGAAGTGAGGAACGAACCTCTTCGGTCGTTACCCGGGGGAGTCGCCGGAGAGTCGGGGAGACAAGTTTTCAAGATATCGCGCGAAGATTGTACCGTTCAGCGCAGGGCGATCGTTGTCTGAGATCCCTGGTCCAGGAGGAGCCTGGAGCCTGCCCGCGACGATCCCGGGCGAATGCCATTATTCCGTTAACTACCTGAGCGCGGAGACACCTGCCAGGTTAACCCCTAATCTCGAGAGATCTGTACGTACCTAGTACGCCTAGATATCTGCGTATTCGCATCCCGGTTTCCCTTCCATCGCCCGCAGCACTAATCAGCGGTACTCCCTCGGTGTCCTTTGCACGCTGCACTGCCCGGTATCCGAACAATCTCGCCAGAGATATTCGTACTCCGACGGAGATGATATGTTGTGCCTGTGACGTCAGACCGTCCGCTCTACTCTCGCGGTGTTACCACACGCCCAACAGTTATTAATCCTCCTTTCAGATCTTATTTACGACGTAACTTATTATCATCTTGACGCCCGGTACGCATGAGAAACCGGAGCACATACCACCTCGTGAAACATCGTGTAGTATCGTATATGCATAACACGCCCTGAGAATATCGTCACGTTCACGCCATGCCTCTACGTATATCTCTCATCTATGTACCTCCAATTCGTAGATTAACCGTAAATTCTAACGGAGATTCTCATGCTTCTCTTTCAACTCGATTACTACCGATGCCGATGATGCTGCTGATGCTGCTGCACTGTGTGTGCTGGCGAATTATTCTTTCTGGGACAGGACCTCGTCTGCTCCTCATTCGACCCTCGAGTCTGCGAGGTGCGAAATGTAGGGTATCGAATCGAGGCGGTTATGCAGTTATGATTCAGAATGAGAACGCAAAAGAGATCGAATCGCGTGTAAGGATCTTAAAGTTATTCCCCAATTAAACCAAAACCGACTTCATACTTGTACTCTCGTGTGAAATATATAGAAAATGCTGAGAATCTTCCATCTTCAAGGCACAAAGCACTCGATCACTCTTCAAGACAATCTGTGTAAGGACTTGAAACGCAAACCACAACTACCCTATTTTCGTATCAACAACGTTGATTCAATATCTGTACTCTGGCATAATAATCCGGACGGACGTGAAACCGCAGCTGAATTGAAAACGAACGAACCCTGTCAGGCACGCTTGCATTGCTCGTACGCCTACCTTGTCGCAGTCGATACCTACCAGTACTGAGCAACGAATGCATTCTGTGAGGCTCAGCGCACACGCACGATGCTGCACCCTCTGATGGAAGTCAGTGCAGTGTCTGCCGAGATCAGCTGACCTTGGAAAATATCAGCTGTCGGTAGTAGAAAACTGTCAGGCGGAGAACTTCCTACCAGTATGAGGTGGCCGAGGAGACTGCAGCGAAGCACAGTCGACAGGGAGTTTAGCAGCAAGGAGTGTAACGGTGCTTCACGGATCGACGGACATACACCCGGAGAGACAACGCCGACCTTCGCCATTCACCACTGAACCTCGGTTACACGTACCATGTACCCATGCATGTTGTACGCAAATGCCGTAAAATATCATTTACGTTAGGGACGCGTCGAACCCCTCGCCCTGGCTTTTTGTAATTGACGTAACAAAAAAAAGATGGATAGTGAGAAAAGGAATGAATTGACGTTATCGATACTTATCTCTCGAATTATGAAACGTTGGTTTATATCAATCGATCGTTGTCACGCTACTGTCGCGAATCTCTGCGGCGATCTTTTCGAACGAACCACCTAAATGGACAGCGAGAATAAGTTCTTGATGATGTTTCTTTTTTTTGAACGACGCGAAGCTACAACAGGTGCTCAAAATTGATTAGTACATAATGTTATACTCTTCAAGATTTATTACACACTGTCTCGATTTACCTTTGAAAATTCCTAGGCGGATATAATATTCTAATCATCTCGGGGCCCGGCTGAGTATCGAGAAGTGGGGATATACAACTTCTCTGGGATTATGATTATGATTTGAACACCTTAAGGATCCTAAGAAAGTTCTTAACGAGGCTTTTTAATACCTTCTCGAAACCTAAACACCATCAACCGCGTCTGTGCAACCGATACGCGAAGATGGATTCATATTTCTAAACTTATCCCCGCACGCTTGAATATCTTTCTTTGGAGCTGGTAATTATATGCAAAGTAGGCTTAGTGCCACATTAGCTTAGCTAGATGGACATAGTTCTATCAAACGCTGACGTCGACCTCGTGCGCTATCGTTGAAAAAAAATAAAATAAAAATGATCGTATCTAAACCCCTGAACAATCTTATAATAAAACAATAGTTTCTAACCGATCGGTGCACAATTGGTTGGCACAATTTCTTTCTGCTCGTTACTTCCAGTTTTTCATTGAACTCTGTTTCTCTGAGTAAGTTTAATATACTTGCGTCACGCTGGCAGGAAGTTGTATAAATAAAAAAATTTCTGGGTCAACAACAACAGAGCACTGACATAACTCGAATATTGCGAAATACCGCAGCCTGATCACCGGAGGTTAGGACGATTGTATTATATCTCGGGTCGTTAGGGAAATAGCTCGTTAAAAAAGAAACTTGATGCTTGTAACAGGTGCACAGCAATTTCCATTACATCCACGCAATCGCGTGCATACCTACTGCAGCGAGGGAAAATCATTTCTGCATTACGAGTGGGCGGTGCTGTGATCTGCGAAACACTTCAGAACTGATAGAATAATAGACACGTGTGGAAAATGGTACTGGTAATAATTCCGACCGATTCATGGATCATCGCAGCGCGGCGTGGCGTTCCGATGAAATTATGCCGTATTATACGTGCTAGGTGAAAGTGTGCGAACGTCAGACACTATGAACGGTGAGAAAAATGAACGTGAGCTGAAGCCCTGCTCATTATCGTGGTAATGATGGGAAACGGCGATGGATGAAGCGAGAAGAAAATATGGGGAGGAGAACAGGGGAAAAATAGTGTTCCCTAAACTAACCAGGAATACTAAAACCCTCTCGCTTCAAAGCCGGAGAAAGCTGAAAACGCTGCAACGCGTGAGAATCGTCCGATGTATTATCAAAGACTGGACGTTAGCGATTCGTATTATCCGTAAATATTTGACGTTGCAAACACGGGGAAGGAACGCGGCCCTCCGTAGTCTCGCATTAGAAAATTTCTCGTTTCCGCCTCGGGAGACACATCGCGATCAGAGGTGCAGGTTTCAACTTTATCCCGTTTCTAAACGCGCCAAATGGGCGTCAGAACTGTCCCAAAGGTAAATGCTGAAACAGTTCGTTCGTTAACTTTCACGTAAATCTGGCGGACGACGCGTGTGAATCACGCCAAGGTACTCAATCTGCACGTGAGTTAACAAACGAGGTGTGTGACACGGGTAGGAGCAGTGAATGATCGTAGAGATCCGTGCCTCGCGAGACGATGTCCATTTTAAAACTGAGAAGTCGAGTGCGTCATCTTAGGAAGTAGTCAGATCTGAATTCGCGGAAGTCGCGGAATCGGAAGTTATGCCGGGGCATAAAAGATGAGCGTAGAAACCAGACGCGGACCAGTCGACAAGATGTAGTCTGTGAGATAGCCGGCGTCCCCGGGTCTCTAAGTGCAAATACCTACGTATAAGTTGAAAATAACCGTGTGCTAATATTCTGAACGGTATACGACTGTGGCTGAAAAAGGCAATCCTATCGTTTAGGATACAGTTAGTTGTCTACGCTAGAGTTGAAAAAAATTATCGTTGTTTTTGTTGATTTCTGAATGTCCGATGCTAAGTCGGGATCGAGGTGCTAACTTCGAACCCACACGTTCTGTTACAAGTACATTCGCTCAATAAACAAGTGTCAAACGAAACGCGTGCATGCCTACTCGTTGTAAAAGAATGTTTGTCAAGCGTGTGAACGTGTTCGATAACGACGACGGTTATGTTTCCGACTACTCTCAAAACTTTGCCAGCATGACGGTGCAGGTGAGTTCGAGTTATTTTCTTTTTCTCTCCCTCCCTCTCTCTCTCTCTCCTTCTCATAAGCGTACATGTGTAGCAATAGACGAGGGTTCAAGATGGCCCGTTTCTAGCTGAATTAATTCGGCACCTTCTTCCTGTCCTTTTGGAGACTCTTATCACGTCGTCTCTTATGTAGAGAGCAACGGTACACGCCTTGTGTCTTTGTTAAACTTTTTTACCGTGAAGATCTAACCATCGGCGTCGCGCTATTCCGGCACACGCGGGGCGCGTCTCAAGATCCGAATTTTGATCACAAATCACACGCAGTATGCAGGGTACACTTACACCTCCATACTCTCGAACGACGTGCATGACGACGACCGGTTTGAGAAAACCTGTTTACGAAAAATCACACGCTGTTCTGTTTCGCCTTGTATACATACGGTGTGGAACACCCAGCTTAACATCTGTTACCACGGACTGACCTTGAGGGGAAACGTGTTACGATAACAAACTACCGAATCTAGCACATCCGTAGTACGCTTTACACCTCCGAGTTCATACACACCTGCGCAGGTGATGCTGACTTAAGGAGCGTTCGAATTGAGTTCCATCTGATTCGTGCCTCCTGATATTACCCCATAATCGTACAAAAATATCATCGTGACATGGTCGGGTTTGCATGCGTCAAGGAAAAAGAGTATCTGAAGTACGATGGGTTTGTTGAATATTTCTACAAAGGGAATTTGCTGAAATCTCATTCCCTTTACACCCTCTGCGTGGATCAAATCACACAACAATTTACATATTGTTCATGTTCAGCATATAAGTATTGAAGTAACAACGTTACCATATTTTTTTCATTTAACTACGTCCTACTGCCATCCATGCCATCAATTGTTCTCAGAGTGCTAATTTTTTTCATACCTTTCCTACGTACGTACATTCATTCCGGTATGTGTTCGCACGCTACACCCACACCCATGAAGGCATATCGCACCAATACGCGCTTCCTCGTTTAAAAATACGAACTGCGGGGGGGGGGGGGTATCGTCACAAAGCAAACTGTGATTCAACCAGTCGTAGTAACACGAAGTACGTATGAGTCACTCGGCGCGCACCGCGACGAAGAAGAGCGTAACTTAGCACTACAATATTCAATATTTGTGTTTACATACATATATTGTACAAAATTCAATGATACGCTACACTGATTTGATTCGGCATATACGAGATGCAGGATGTATTGCCGGAACCGCAGACAAAATTAATAATTTCATATTACCAGATAAGGTCTTTGTCCTTCCAGTTAACCGTGATTTCAACTGACTAGCCGAGAAAATAACTCGATTTCTCACACCCGTGCTATTAGTCACATCGCTCGTGGTTTTCGTCTGTGGAAGTAGTTTTCATTCCGAGGCTTTTTTTCCCAGGTACCCCACTATGGTGCTCTTTATTTAAGTTCGAGACCGCGTGCACCTCGGTAGCTTATGGATGGTCATTAACGATCGGAACGATATCATCATCGGTATACGGAGATTACAGCTCGGTTCTCCAGGGCCATCATCATTCATGCCTACTCCGATAGTTTCAACGGTTTGCTTTATCGAGTGCGTTTGATTTTCATCTTTCATGTTGTTCTTTTTTTATTTTTATTTATTTATATTTTATTTTTTGTCGCGCGTTTGCCCGAACCTTTTTTTTCGATTTTACTCTTCTACGGGAGCTTCTTATGTACTTTAAGCTGCAAGAAAAAGAAACCTGCACGGTAGGTACTCACGCGTGAATCCGATCCTTCAATCTGTCAATAATCGCTCGAATGGCTGTCGATTCCGTTGCTCATTACCTCGGCTTTTTGTGGAGTCATCTCTCCGATCCAGCTTCTTTTTCACACTATATACGCACCTTCTTATTCAACTTTAATAACGGGCTTTGTACGCTCTCTCGAACGTCATTATAGATCAAACGCCTGATATCATCTGCAAACCTGAAATTGCTTAATCTTTTACCATTCATATTTATACTTCGGGCATCGTTTTGAACCCGAGAGGTTTACTCAAAGGATATCCCGCAAACCCATTTATATCTTCCGACTCAGCCTGCCTCTGGTCGACTGGATATCCTTCTGTTCTCTCTGGGGGTTCGATGCGAATGATATTAACGAAAAAAGCCACATCACGAAAAAGAACGAATCTATTGTATTCGTATATAAAATTGCACCCGCAACGGGAACCGATATATTTTCAGACGTATTCTTCGGCTGATAAATCGATAATCAGACGTTCCAAACGAGTTTTTTCACCGGCAATTCAATTTTTTCCATTCTCTCATTCCAGGTGCAGAGGCTCGCGGAATACGAGAGGTACCTTGGGCAGGAGGCCCGAAACGTTGTGGAGAACGGAAATGGAGTAGGAAGCGCAGCGGTCCTACAACGGGGTCAACTGGAGGGTGATCTTCACCGAATCCAGGAACTCTTCCCCGGGGACAATCTGCGCCTCCACGAGCGAGATGTTCTCACTACGGTGAGCGAGCGTGACTTTTACTTTCGTATAATTACAATACACTCCGGGGCTCCGTGCTATTGCGTATTCGCATTGAAAAATCTATGGCTAAGTGCAAAGTTCAGCACAAGTCTCATATATTACCCGCACAATGTATACCCGCAGCGCGAAAATGTCGCTGGCTTCGTGTACGCGGCTCGCACAAAGAGAAAGATATTCAAGTCTCTGTCCCTTCGGAAACTGGTACTTCGAAATCGTGTATGATAATGGGCTAATTATCATAGCTCAACCTCGACCTCGACGCCGCCGCTGGATAACTACGGACACGTGTGCTCGCGGTTCTCCTCGTCTACTGCTGGATTAGACGTGCGCCGTATGTCCCAACATGCTTCCATCCATCCTTCCATCCATCCGTCCGTCCATCCCTCTGCGCTGGTACGAACGTATATCAGCTATTATGAAACCCTTTGTAGTCGTCGACGCGACGCGATGCCTCCACACGAATGACACATTTATCGCACGTGCTCTAGCGACAGGCGGGCCAAATGTGCCGACTAATCTTTCTAATGGTTCGTAATCCCCGGTGCACTGACAACGCCCTACGTAACGCCCAATATGCAAATCGCTCACACCACTATCCCATTGCCCACGCTGCTTACGTTTTCACATCCCGTATCGCCAGGGACAATGCCACCTTCCTTCAGGCGCATCTGCACTCTGCACTTGCGCCTCGTAATATTGTTTCTATGCCTGTCGGTTGCTTAGCTTTTCACGCTTCTTATACCATTTCTGTTTGAGCTGTATGCGTAGGTGCAAATTGCTCAATTTATAAATCAATGGAAACGGAAATGAGTCGACAAATGTGTAGTTTTGAGATGATCGCTGATGAAACTTGATGCAATTTTGCTGGATGCAATTTCCAGTATTTGTTCATTGCTCAATATAGCTGTTCGCGTCGATGCAATGCACGATTTTCAAGTCAATATTCGAACAAAAATTGGCGCATAATCGATCAAGTCCAATTTTTGATCCAGCCCCTGAATTACGTCAGCTGAATCACGTTCTGCAACGGATACGTACGGGTATCGATTTATCGGTAATGACGTCATTGAGCTACCTATATCGCAATGCAATCGTGAAATAACTGGTTTATGCGGCGCTACCCGATCTCGACCCCGAAGCCTCGTATTACGTTTCAAAGTAACCCCAGCGATTCCGATTAGCTCGATTGTAACTAACAAAAAAAGAAAAAAATCAAAAAAAAAAACACAAACGAGAAGGAATAATGCTTCTTACCGGTCCTGGAACGAGTTAACCGAGCATAAAGAAAGAATTGAAAAGAGTTTATAAGGTGTAAAATAAGAGAGAAAAATGAGAAGTAAGAGATCGAAGAGCGGGATAACTGCACGTGCGGCGTCGTGTCAAAGGCCGCGTGTCTTTAAAGATAGGGATAAAGAAATTCACGCCAATTTGCCGTTGAGAAATTGCTAGGAATTCAGACCGGCCTCTCGGGTCTGGCTCTACCTTACACGTACTACTGACTCGCGGCGGGACGGGAAAGTATAACGAAGAGCGGAAATAAGGGCACCTAATACCGCTATAATATAGCGTGGCGAACGTCCACTTGCCGCGTTGCACCAGTGCCGTGATCTTTTGCCTATTTCGTCATAAAATTCATGCATCCGATACCTCCACCTCCACCTCCACCTCCAGCTCCAGCAACAAGGAATAATGAAATTGTACCTTTGCCGCGGGATCGATGAAGCGGTACGGTATCATACCATGGAGATCGGCTTCTCCTGGCGCAAAAGATAAGCCCGTATAATAATGACTCTACGGCGACCTGCAATGCGAGGAGAAAGATATTGCTGTAGCAACAGCAGCGACGGTTGGAGCGCCAAGGAGGCCAACGATCCAGCGAATATATTTTTCAGTCTTGTTAACTGTCGGTGCTCCGATATATATATATATATATATATGTACATATTTTTTTTCTCTGTAAATTCTTTCAACTTTTTTCTTATTCCACTCGGCGTCTTGTCGCGAGTTGGCGGTAAGCTGCATTGAAATTCATTATTACGGGCAAAATTGCTTTCTGTTGTAAAATGTACCCACCTACAATACTCCAGCAATCGCCAATGTGTGCAAAGTTGCCTGTACGCAGTAAAATTTGACCGACACTCTCTTAGTACAGGTAGTACAAAAGTAACTCTGTTCAATTGCAAACGAACAAACGGAAGGTCGCGCCCGCTGCCATTACAGGAAATGTACCATTGTATTTACTCGCGAACCATATAACCATTGTTATGCGTCAATGCTGTGCGCGACAACGAGTAACGACCGTCACACGTCACAGTTTGTGGATGAAATTTGTTCTTTTTTTTACCCAATTTGATGCATCTGAGAGAATCATTTTTACGAAAATGTCACGCGATACTTCTATTTGCCAGTCAAGAATTCGACCTGAGGCAGTGCATCGTGGGGTACCGTACATAGCAGAGACGTGCAACACTCGATCTGATAAGCTTAGGGATCGGATTTATTTTTCGAAAAATCGGCAAGGCCATTTACAATATTTTTCAAACCAATCACATCCTATTACATTCATATGAATATTTCATGAACGAAACGGAATGCCGCATGGTTTGTCTCATGCAGTGTACTCCGGGTACGCGGAGTATTTGTTGTAACATGCGTTTTCCGTTCTGTTCCGTTGATTGGGAAATATATGTGTTTGAAAACTTTCTACTCCCGACGAAAGAAGGAGAAATATATAGAAATACCTTATACCTGTTTATCCAGGGACCGCCTAACCATACTAATGGAATCTACGTCATTCCAGGTCTCGCGACTTGAAGATTTTCTAATACGTACTTGCGCATTCGCAGCAGGTATCTTGAAAAAATACTAACGATTTTCATGTCCAATTATTTTTCAGAAAATGAAAAACTTGATACGCAAGCGGACTAATGGTAGCACTGGACGGCTGACGAGGGTACTTTCACAAAAGTGTCTGAACTCGGCGAATGGCGCTCCAGCTCCAAAGTCACCACCGAGAACCTTTCTGCTGGAAACACCTGTACAGTTTACCACCGTGAGTTTATACTACCTACGTGTAATACAAGTCTGCGATTTTATATGCGCATATCTACGTGTCGAGTAGATGTACTGACGTATATTTTTTCGTTGAAATTTCAAGGGAATGCAGTCCCAGGAGAGACACTTGTTCCTCTTCTCGGATCTCCTTCTGATAGCGAAAGCACGAAGTGGCGGTAACTTCAAATTGAAGCAGTCTGTCCGCATGAGCGAACTCTGGTTAACGGCCGGTCATATCGAGGATGTTGCCGAGTCGAACAAGTCTCAGGATACGAGCTTCGTCCTGGGATGGCCAACGACGAACGTCGTAGCGACTTTCATGTTAGTTTACAAGCAATAAATGCTTAGCAAGTTTTTGAAACTATTTCCCGATCGCTCCTCCAAAAGACATACCATTTTACACATTCTCCGCTTCTTCTTTACCGAACAGGACCGCTGCAGCTAGAGATTTGTGGTGGGGACGGCTTACGGAACTCGTGAGAGAGGAGAGCATGAAGGAGCCTCCAGACACGAACATTCAAGTCGTTTACCACGACAGCGATACCAACACGGAATATGTAAGTACACATACCTGCTCCTTCAAATATTAATGCAACGAAACATTTTTCACTTAGCTTTATTTACCGCGGGGTCATGCTACTCGCCTTCGACGCATTCATTTTCGACCAACCAGCTCGAGCACGTTGTGTTTCTCTCTTGTTTCTCACATACAAGCTTCGAACTTTTTTCATACCCCAGATATCAAACCGAATACTCACACTTCGCATACTTTTATAGATGTTTTGCCGAGTAAGTTTTTTCGCTCTGAAAACTGAACGTCATTGCGTAGAACAGTCTCTACCATTCATTGTCTCATATCTGTGATAACTGACCCCGAACCTTTGCTCGATTACAGTGCAAGACGATCATGGTTGGGCCAGAGATGACCGCAGGCGCGTGTGTCAATCTAGCAACGCGTCTGCTGGACCTCCAGGGACCATTCCAGCTTTGGGCTAGAACGTCATCGGACGAGTCCCCGTACCCACTGATCGGACATGAAAGACCGTTCGCCATCAAGTTGTCAAACCTGCGGCACACGATATCGGCAGAGGAGGGCTTCGACCTGGAACACTGCAACAAAAGCGGCCACGACAACTGCCACTTCATACTGAGGCCCGTTCTCAAGTCCCCGATAAAGAAGAACAAGTCGAAGATCTCCGGCCTCTTGAGGAGATCGCTCTCCCTGAACCCCAGCATCTTCGGCGTGAATCTTTCGAGGCTCGACGAGAACGGACTGCCGAAACCCGTGCTCGTAATGCTCCAGCAACTGTTTGCAAAGGGCCCCTTCACCCAGGGAATCTTCCGGAAATCAGCCAACGTCAGGATAGTCAGAGAACTCAGGGACCAAATCGAGTCGACGGGGGATCCGAGCTGCCTCGAAGATGCCCCTGTGATCGCGGTCGCGGCACTGCTCAAGGACTTCCTGAGGTCACTGCCCGACCCCCTACTGACGTCACACCTGTTCCCACTCTGGATGGCGAGTCTGGACACTGCTAACTCCGTACAAACAATAAAAAGGTGAATTATCTGGCAAGACGGTGAATGTCTAAGGCATGATTACGCTAACGCGATAGTTGCGGGGTTTGATTAACGCCTTGTTACGGCGAGTCTTTATTACAACGTTTTTTCTCATTTTCGTTACAGCATTTTGGACCGTCTACCCAAGGCCAACTATACCCTCCTCTCCCACTTGATATGCGTTTTGCATCACGTTGCCAGACGGTCGAAGCACAACCTGATGTGCGCTAGTAACCTCGGCGTCTGCTGCGGACCCAGCCTCCTTTGGTCTCCCAGCCCATCCGTTAATCAAAGCAGGGCGATACCGGCGCTGACCGAAATGCTCATACGCCACTGCGAGACCCTCTTCGGCGAAGGAGTCACCCAACTCCTTGGCGAAGAGAGGAGCGACAGCGGTGCCGAGGAAAGCACCGATAGTCTACACTGTAAGTCTAACTTTGATAGTACGCAATTGTGTCCACCGCGTTAGTCGCTATGACATGAAATGTAAATGTAAATTTTAAAGCCATGTCATTACGAGTGCATAATAATTTGGTTTGTTGCAGCAGGTGGTCTTTCGTTGGACAGTTTAGACCTGACGGAACCGCCGCGAAAGGATCACATGTCGTTATCCCGGGACTCGGGTCTCACCTTGTCGGACTGTCAATTGTTCATCCCAGAGTCGCCGGTCGGTTCGGAAGATTCGACTGTGAACGCGTCGACATCGAGCTTCGACAAAACCATGATAAAGGAGGACAAGTCGAGTAAATCTTACGTGCGAGTTTACAGTGGCTGGGAGGAGCGTATGAATGGTTACGCGTCTGGGAACCAGAGTAACGTGAGTCAAAACTTCCGCGAGGACAAGGGCAACGCGCATCCGAACCCGAATTTCCAACGTCAGGACTGGCTCAGAGCGCAGCTGAAACGAACGCCGAGAACGAAGCTCGAGGAGCAGGAACAGCGGAAGGAGAGATTCGAGGACAAGGATATATACCGGAGAGATTTCATGCGGCAGGATTCGATGAAGGAAAACGTCGAGAACTGCAAGGACATGTTCAGGTCACAGATGGATCTTGCGCAGGAGATGCGGGTCGAGTATGACAGGCTGTCGCAGCAGGAAGCCTGCACCGAGCGAGTATCGATACACGACTCTGAGCAGGATCTGAACAGCCGTGACTCACCCCTGTCCGCCGACCGGTACGACTTCAAGAAGGACCATTTTGCCGATTTCAAAAAGGTCAAGTCCGAGGCGTACATAAACAGAGAGTCGCCGGTGTCTCAGAACGGCAGTTATCACTCCGGCAGCGACTTGTACGAGTTCAAGAAAGTTAAAAGCGAGATATACGTGAATAAAGAGTCTCGGAGCGAGCACTACGAGTACAATAAATCCGAGAACAATATATACGGCAACAGGGAGACGATAAACGACATCTACACCGCCAGAGAGCAGGGTGATCTTTACTCCTTCAAGCAGGCCGAAGCCATCGACATTTACGGGGATGAGGACGACGGCGAGCGCACTTGGCCCGATACTCCGCCGCCGCTACCTCCGAGACTCAGGCATCTGCCACCGGTGCATATGAGCCTCGATGACAGGCACAAAATCGCCAGCAGGTCCAGGTCTCTGCCTCCCCCGCCCCCCTACCGACCCCCGCCGCAGCCCCGTGCCCCAATCACGACGAGACATCTTGGATACCCGAGATCCATTGTGGATGACGAGAGCTACGTTTAGGGGTCTTCGTTGTACATACCTATAGCTTAGCGCGATGAACGCGTGATGACATTTTTATGCGAATGATCAAACTTGCGCCTCAGATGTAATATTGCCGTCGTCAAAGTCCAATTCGTGCAGGGAACTGATCTATATAATTGTTGTATTATGTTGGTCGTTTTTCAAGCCGCGGTATGAAATCAAAAATTAGTCATTCGATTATCTCTGTTTGTAACATTGATTTTTCAAGCCTGGTTATCGGGTGTCTGCAATCAATGTTCTCACCCACGAGGTGGTTTTTCGAGTTTCATCATGTATAAATACTATACGTTACATATACACGACTTCGGCCTTGGACTGTTTGAACTAAGAAGGTCATTGTTTAAGGTTGATGATAAGGAACCAGGCGGAATATATATTTTACTATAGATACTACATATGTAGTTATCTGGCGGATTAACGTTTTATAAATACATACAATACACATACACACACACACACATATGTATCACACTCGAAACAGTTAAGTTTGTTCACATTTGATTGTCGAAATACGTGGTCCTGCAGTGCGATGGTTCACCTAGTCTAAACTCAGAAAACGTCCGAAAGGATATTTAGAAAGAAAAGTACTGAATATATACTTCGATGTAAGTCTAGATCACAATATAACAAATAGGCATAGACATATTTTTCACCTATTGCGGGATCTGCCCTTAATGATAATAATAATAATTATTACTATAAAAATAAAAATTATTATTATTATTATTTTAACTATTAATATTATTATTGTTAAATGAATAAGAATGCTCCAAAACTATAATGTTATGTACACATGTGTCTTTTATATATTTAGAGAATATTGTATTCAGATTGTTGATATATGTAGTGTACGCGATAAATCACAGCTTTTTATACTGACAATGAGTTCCAGGGTGCTTCCAACCTTAACATACTTATTATTACAGGTAAGATACTCGTATATATGAAAATTATAATTAAGCTTAAGTTAAAGATATACTGACAAGACTCGAAACGAGGTAATATACGATTTTTATTTTAAAATATAAGTTATGTGTTTATATATTCTTTTAGGTGATCAAGCCCGAAGTAATGTAATGACAGAGAGTTATGACAGGTATAGATGAATATCAAACAAATTTTTAACATTGTTAATTCTCACTTTTTTACTTCTCTTGACACAGGATTACCAGTGGTCTAATTATTTTCATATATTTTTGTTCGTCTAATGAAAATATGTATTCGTTAAAACTTATTAAATTAAGGATTTTCCCGTAAGTTTCGGCTTTCTTCATTAAAGAATACGAACACACGCACAGTACGGTGTCATAGAAAAAGTTCACACTGCTGTATTTCTATTATTATTTATTCCTTTACAATCACCCAAGTCTGATGTCTCCAGTTGCAAAACCAAGCCTTTCGGAAAATAGATTTCAGCCAGCTCATTTTTATTGAAACAGTTTTTTTTGGAAATGAAACGATATTCTAAAAGTTTATTTGTGAAAGATACAGATCTACAAATCTACTCTAACGACGCATAAATTCGACAACTATTTTCCTCAAATTTTCATCAAAAATTACCTCTACTACTCTATTTCAGAGAGTCATGTTCATACACCGAAGATGCGTTCAATTGAAACGAAAAAGGGGTTATGCAATTTAGACACCGTATAGATATACATATATATTATGGGCAGCCACTCAAATATTTATTCGTCATCTTGCTTTCGTTTTTCGACCGTGCGGAAAAAATTCAATTATGACCAGTCTTGTCTACACATACAATAAACATGACAGTAATTATTATCAATTAGTTACATGAGACAATAGGTCTTTATATTTAACACATTTAGAATGCTGCTTTGTACATGGGACGAAGTTATGTGCGAATAATCTTAAAAATATACATTACAGTTTTATGTGAACTAAATATAAAGGATTATTTTCCGATTTTTCGTTTGTAAATAATATACGTTATTATACATATAATACTACTGTATAATTTTATATAATTGCTAAATTTATAAACATTCACACCGATGAATATGGACAACGCCGATTGAATATGTATATGTATACTCCTTACCTAGCTAAATTATACGACATATTATCAAAGTAAATATCTTTCGTATTTTATACTATCGTTGTTCATTTTCAATGCTTCTGCAGTACATTAAAGGATTTAAAACATGCGGGAAGATAAGGTATCTCAGTAGCGCATTTACGCGCGCACATTGTGTACACGTAATTGCGGATCTGTAAAGAAAGACAGAAAGGTAGGTAATGAACGTAGTCGCCGAATAGATTTGTTTTTGTTTAAAATTGTGAAATATTTTATGTACCCTAGTTTTCCATTACGTGTAAATGATTTTAGGGTTACGAGTTAATAGTTCGATGATGAAAATTGAAAAATCATGCAATTCGACGAATTTGCAAGTCTCCAATTAGACAGACCTCTAGAGAAAAATTTAAAGGTATCTTCATGGACCCATTTTTATTCGACATTTCCATCGGTCCAATGTATAAACACCAATTTCCTTAAAAGTAACCATGAATTCGTTGATTTAGAGTGAAGAGCAGCTGCAAAAACACTCTTTGGACGACAGCTTAGATCGAAAACCGATCGAACGAGCTGTCTACTTGCTAATGTAAGTTGAATTCAAAATTAAGCTTATATCATTCGATACGAATCGGCGAAGCATTAATACAACATGGAAGACTTATAAATCTTCGCATGCTGCACGCACACTGCCGAAGTCGTATTCGATACTATATAGTGAAATCGGAAGTTTTTGTCAATCAATGAAAGGAATCACTCAACTTTAACGCTAATGTTCATCTGTCTATACGTAATTATACATTGCATGTAGTCCATATATGCCTGTAACAACCACGTGTCGCTGCAACGGCAATCGGGTTTTTGTCTACATGGGTTTATTGTTGGGCATATCCGTGATCCCAAATTCTCCGAGCACATTTATATACAATCGTGCGCTGCCGGGGCGTTTTTTAATTGAATCTCTCAAGGTGCACAAATTCCGCCTCTTGCTAGCTAGGGCGGAGCATGAAACGTGCGCGGGAAAAAAACGACTTTCAATGGAAGATGAGATGCGAATGGAATATTAAAAATTTCTAACAGCCACGTTGGAACGTATTCTAGGAAATCTGACGTGTCTACTCTTTACAACAATGGTAATTGTACATTAGTAGATTTTCCTTTATTTGATAGTTTGTTAAAAACCTTTAAAAAAAATTCTTAAATTCCATCAAAAAAATTTGCCCGAATCTGCTGCGATGCGTTGTAATACTTATAACTATACAATCTGCACAAAATAGCATAAATAGAGATATACTGTGAGTTTTTACAATGCAAAAATGGTTAACGATTTTCTTAAACAGGATAGATAGAACTATTTAGACCCCGTATCACGATCGGTTTTGCATAATAGCAATTCTGTACCAGGCGTAACGTAACACGTGCTACCCTAGCCACGGTAAGTCCGATACATTTAAGCATGTAACATTCATACACACATACTTATGGAATTACAGTAGAGTTGATTCCCATTAGAAACTGGACTAGCTGCAATAGAAATTCTTGTACATACCTGCGCCTATAGTCAGGCCGTACATACTACGAATATAATATGCGTGTCGGTTTTAAATCGTGGAACGGTGCCGTGTCCAATGCATACCCATACGTATGTTCGTACGTTACGTGCAGCAATCAGCGGTCAAAATACTGCTGCGACAAGTTACGGTTGGGGGGGTCCTTTGTGAACTCTCTAGATATACGTGCATGCACTAATCTATTGCCAAGTTACTACGTAAGAAGTATGCACGGGTACGCATACGCACCTGTGCGTCAAGAACTCACGAGAGGTAAATAGGAGTACAGTTGCACATACCGGGACAATCTCTTGAAACTATACATATAACGCGCATGCGCCAAATAATTTAATCTCATTGGTCGGTGAAATCGCGCCGCGGTGATGTTTTCATCTGCTGAGCAAGGCGCCAACGTACACAAAATGTAACAAAAGCTGTAATTCTCTCGCGCGTAAAGCCGTGGATTGAGGTTATGCTGCTGTTTATTTTTACGTAGCGTGTATTGTTCAAGAAGAATAGTATCGTTCAGCAATACTGTGGTTGATTTCGGAAGATATTCAACCGACGCAATAAAGAATTTAACGGAAAAGCAAATATCAAATGATACAGAAATTGGGTGTTATTTATTGAAAGAAGAAATCTGACATTCAACGTGAAATGTCATTAACAAGTGGGAATCTGGACAAACAGAGGTAGGTAAGTAAAAACAATGTTTATTGTGAACAGATTCTTTATTTACATAAAATTAAAAATAAATGAATGGTTGAGACCCAGTAGAAGGTATTTCCAGAGTAGATTCGTTACGGTGCAGTGCTCCAGAAGTCAGTAATTAGTGCCGATGAACATGAAATAAATAAAAGAGATGAGTAACAAGGAATAAAGAAATTATTCATCTTAAACACGAAGCTTAGGAGGACAAAGAGTAGCAATTAACAGAAAACGTACCCGACGCAATACTCACAAAAAACCTCGCCGACATCATTGATTAGTTGACAAAGTTTTTGCAGCTCCATTGTACAACAATCAATGTTCCGTTAACAAAGAGGGTTCACCAGATATCCAAGAATAAAAAGAGAAAAAGAACAACAGTTAATATTACAGTGTAAATCATGCTATTAATGAAAAATTAGGAAACAAAACAATAACTTACAAGACAATCGTCCGATAACACTGGGAGACCAATCTCCACTCTTCTGATCACCCCTCGTCTGGCCATTGGTGGCCTTTCAAAAAGTGCTGCCGTTTCTTTTGCCTTCAAAAATACCGAAAGATCCTGTTTGATAATAATAGCTTCTAATATTTTCAGGTACGAAATAATTCATTGTCAAAGCGGGACTAAATTTGTCAGGCATGGAAGCATGTAAGTAAATTTCCAATTACGTGATCTTTGACAATGACAATATTTTAACATGGATTCAATGATAAAATTGTTTTTTTTTTCAGTAGGCTCGAAGTTTAAACTTTAATTAACACGAGGAAAATTATGTCTTACCTGATGGTCAAAACGTTTAGGTGGCAAGGATCCTGGTTTCTCGAGCGGTGCAATCATTAGAACCATCGAACCTGGTTGTTTCGTCAGACATCAGGTGCTAGAGTGAATTTTATCAGGCCATCGCCACCTTCTTAACATCAGTTGAGGCAAAATTGAAGAGTGGGATATACTACAGATCATAATGGCTGAATATCCCATCATTTTACTTTGATCGAGCCAATAGCGATAAGTTTGTTACTTAACCGTTGCTGCCAATTCATTCTACCGAGGAATCATTCTGTGCACCATTGTAATTTAAGCATTATTATTGACCAGCATTGTTTTTCAAACTTTATACCATTTGATTTGGTATCTTATTTTGAAGCTTACTTTTACTCTCTTTGGCATTGAATTCAGATAAATAGTTTTTCAAGTCCTCAATTAGATTGTAGGGTTGAATTTTGCTAGGCATACTGAATCAATCTAAATCTAGAACTGTTAAATAAGTTCAGTTAAAAATGTCTTTAAATTTAATCTTAGTTGACGGTGTCATCTGGCTAGCTAGTTGCACGATAACTTGAAACCAAATTCAATTTTACACTCTTTATAGGGTCCTACGCTAAGACTGAAAGCTTGTGAATCTCCATGTACCGCAATTATTTCTGCATTTCATGTTAGCATTATCTGGAGCAAAAAAAATCCCATTTTGAGATTGAAAATGGATCCTGAAACACAGAGTTATTCAATAGCACGAATTGAAAACCAAGAATTTTATAATGGTTTCTGCAACAAAGGGACTCTTTCCAAATATCCTTGTTAGAAGGTGATGTTCGGAGGACTATAAACAAGATATTGTATCGGATTACATTATTTGGAAAAAAATCTTCATAAACTTCGTTAAAAATTAGATATTCATTTATTTTGATGGAACAAGGGACACAATCTTTACATTACTTTAAAATTGACATTACTCTAAAACATGATTGTCCTTGAAGCTAATTGTGACATTGAGGCGCATTTTGAGAAACTTGATTTTCAACTTGTGTCACAGGATGTGATTTACGTTCCTGAGTTCTACGCTTTCGATTAGATTTTCTTTGTTTCGAACCGCACTTACATGAAATACAGAAATCATTTTAATAAATCTAACATTACTTGAATTTTCAATTTGAGTATTAGGTTCCCTTCATTTATTTAATCGAACATCATTGAAAATTTGCGAAATAAATTCTGATAATCATTCGGAAATTTTAAATAGTAGTAGCAATAATTTGTTAATCGGAAAAAATACATTCACTATCGACTATTCGTAAATTTTGTTGAACTATTTTCAAGAAAAAAAAGATTCACAGTTCCGTTACAGATGGTGAGATATTTAAATTTCTTGAACGCTCGGTTTAATGTCTCATTTTCGAAAGTGATAAAATTCAATATTACCGCCTGAAATCACAAAAGAGTGAGAAAGTTGCTTAGTTGCTTGAAAGTGGCGATGATCTTTGTACGTCTGACAAATTGAATGGGCAGATAACAGTGAATATCAGAGATGTAATTATTTTAGTCGTATCACCTGTTGATAGATAAAAATTCCACTGTTATTTCTAATGTACGAAATAATAAAAATGATTAAATAAAGTGTTCGCACCTACCTGCTGCGTTTCTTCCAAGCACCCAACATTTAAACAGATTTCTCATTTTAGTCGAATAAAGCCAATTTTCAAAGAGCATTAGCATCAACTTTCCGAGTCACTACCACGACTGTTTGAGATTCTAACCTCAAAAATTCGTATGAACTACTACGCCGCCAGAAACAGAGTTTGACAGCTGAAACTCGGAGTGGCCAACCTGCCCGAGCAGCCGATAAAACTCGCGCATGCGCATTATATGTATAGTTTCAAGAGATTGTCCCGGTAGATCGTGATTAAGAAGTCAAATAAAGATGTAAAAAAATAGTCCAAGCCGCGGCGTGTCGGAGATGCACGAAAGGACTCGGGTGAGCTCGTGATGCATGCGGTGTATCCCCCCACCCCCCGCCCCCATGCCATCCTCGGCAGACCGTGCGCACACAGTTGTCAGTTGCGTGTTGGTGTTTGCGCGCGGTGTGTATGCCGAGTTGTGTCCTGGTACTTCCGAGTTGCGACGGCTGCGACGCGTGCATTTCAAGTTTTATTAAATTAGATTGTGTAAAGTTGGGGGTGATTGATGGGTAGAATAAGTGCGAAGGATGTGGCCAGGGGGAGGTGAAGATACGTGATTGAAAAATTTTACCGATACGAGAGTGTGGGCGGGCAAAAGATAATATAATTCAAAAAAAACATGAAACCGCAATCAATGGTCTGTCCGCTGCTACTCGTACGTATACAACTGAGCAGCCTAACCACGGGCTTCTTGTATCTGTACACTATAAATACACCCGTCCCATGCCTTTTGGCTCCTCGCTCCTTCCCCCGTCGTTAATTATACCTTTCCTCCGCGCAATCTGCTTGCACGCACATCAATTTCTAAATTAATAAACATCGGTGATAAATGAATTGGAACCAGCCGCGCTGGCTGCTTGCATCAGTTCAATCCATCTACGAGCGTATGTACTACGTACAGGTTATCTTCCGTCTCTCATCGAGTACTGTTCGGTGATTCAAACAAGTTTCGAGAGAGACCGACCAATGTTTTGGCCTTTCTTCTTTCTTCCCAAATGGCTGAATTGCAGCTAGCCGAGAATCGGCACAATTCGATATGGAAAGACCGCTTTACAGACGCGTTATGCAACTCCTTGAGACCTTGAAATCCTCATCAAGGACTCGGTCCTTTTGTATACTGCAAACTCACACTGACGTGCTCGCAAGGTGTTGCAGAATTACGTCACTGTCATCCCGCGGTTGAATCGATTTTCAGTGCACTGGCAGTTCGTGTTGGTTAACCTTGGAATTGTGCAATATGCATCCTTCCATATTTGTAACACCTGATATCACTTGTTGTGTTACCTCGTCCTTTACGTCATCCTCATCTTCTTACCTTTGATGTTCGCAATTTGCACTCTGCTGTGGGTGTATAATTAAATAATCATGTTAATTTGTTTTGCCTTTACAAATACAAAGGATGATGATTTGCTCAATCATTAAATTTTTTCCAGGAAAGGTGACGACATACAAAAGTTGAGTGTAATACATACGCTGCCGACGCTCCTGGCTGGAGACGCACAGTTATGCGTGTCACGATTAATTCCCAAGATGCAGCAGACTCTGTCGAATGCTTCCTCAGAATTCCACATGGCTGCCTCGTCAACTTTCAAAACAATTCTCGAACAGAAATTGGTCAATCCTACGACCTTTACTCAAACATTTTTGCAGAGCATTCTAAACTCCCTGGACAGCAGAGATCCGGGTATAACAAACTTATCTCAGTTAACATATAAGATTTTTAAACGAGTTTCTAACAGTGCAAAATTTTTCTCCTCGGTTCCAGTGGTCGCTCATGCGTGGTTGGAAACCTTGTTAGATGTCATCGAATTACTACCTACAGAAGTCATACGGCACGAGGTAGCTGAATAAAATTTAATGGACTAATCACCGATAAGTCCGTGTGTAAACCGAGCTAAAAAATTGAGAATGAATTTCTACAATTTTCAGAGATTTTCGATAAATACCTAACATTTACACTACTGTATTGTTCCGAATATAAATCTAGGTTCTTACTATTGGATATGACATAAGAAATTCGTACTTGACTTACATGCAAGATTGGCTTAACAGATATATTCAAAGACTATTTATTGTGGTAAAGTCTCAGAATTCGTAGTCGACTTACAGTCAGGGTCGATTTATACCTGAAACAATCTGGTATATTATTGTGAAAGGTGTACACTAGACTTTGGAAAATTGTCAACTCAGTACAAATAGAATGTCTACAAAAGCAATTTAATTTTAACGCAATTTATTAATAACGTCTAGTAGTTTAAGTAATGTAATTTAACTTGCTATGCTAGTAGTCTAATTCCAAATTGAAAGTGCATAAATTACATACATTATATTTATAAACTCTTTTGATAACAGCGTGCTGTATGAAACTTATCATTCCAACAGATCCTTCCTATGGCTATATCAAAAGGACAGTTATCTCAGCCAATTAGCTCTAGAATAACATGCTGCAAATTACTAGGAAAAATTTGTACCCGTTTTGACACACTTTTGTGAGTATATTACATGTTGACCTGATCGATATTGACCACGGTAGTCACCTGTTCTCAGACCGTTCTTGTAACAAATATTTCGAAAATCACTCTCAGAATTATTTGTAACGGATAGATCCAGTATTTTAAGAGCTATCAAACAAAACCAAATGGTCTACATCTATTTTAGAATAAAAAAGGAGGTCCTGCCAACGGTGCATTCGCTCTGTCAAGATGTGAACAGTGATGTGCGAGCTTGTATCTGCTTGCAGCTGAGCTTTGTTGCTCAGGGTCTTGGTGTTGAATCTGTAAAGCCTGCGCTACTTCCATCACTAGTTGAACTTGCCAGCGATGAAGAAAGTACTGTGAGGCACGCTTCTGTCCAGACCATTGTACATTTATTACCTCATTTTCAACAAGGTATCAATATTTGTGTTTTGATTAATGGAAAAATGTTGAATATGACTTTATGGCGCGAGTTTAAGTCCCATTGATACCGACCAAAGTTTTTTTTGGATAATAAACCTTTCAAAAAAATATTTCAATTTATAATTACAGAAACAATAAAGGGAATCATAGCACCCCTTATAAAGAAACTATGTGAAAGTGCACTGAAGTCTGACGATAATGTGATCTGTGTAATTGCCCAAGAATTTGGCAGGCTTGCTCTTGGCCTTGAGCGTACGTAATTGATCAATTACTATTAATACTGCTAATTAATTAATGCATTATGTATATTCAATGAATTTTTATTCATTTCCAGGGGCCTTAACAGTCAATGAGAAAACTTGGCTGATAAGATATTTCCAACAACTTTCCCAGCTAGGCATTCCATCTATGAATAAGGATATGAAACAAGAATTTTCATTTGCCAATAAAGTAAGTTCAAAAAATTTACTCAGTTATGTTTTCGTGTACACTACTGTTTCATAGATAAGATACCTCGATAGTCATTTTATTATGTACCATATCAATATTGGGCAAAAATAAAGTAGGGAGCATTTGAAATTGCAGAGATGCCTACAAAACTAAAACTAACAACTGAGACTATGAGTAACTTATGTATATGGTGAAAGAATCTTCCATATAAGTCTATCTTATTTTTATGCCATCGTCTACGAGTCACAAAAGTTGTTCAATTTGTATGGACTATAGTCTCGTTTTAAGAATGTAACTTGTTTTGCATATACTGGTTTTAGGCAGCCAACAGTCCTCAGACCAACGAAAGGTATGTGGAATGCCGCCGTCAGTGTGCATTCAACTTTCCGGCCATATGTCTTTTCACATTAAATACCTTTGAAAAATTGGATATAATATTACCGACATTTACTGATTTGACTTCTGATCCGTATTACATGGTCCGGAGAACAATCGCTTGTGGAATTCATGAGGTAAAAGATTATCACATAAAATGTCATTATCTGGTGGAGAAGCTCATTTAATAATTTGCTTCATATTCCGCACATTCGCAGACGCGTGAAAATATCATGACTCATTCACTTCATAGGTTGGCAAAGTTCTGGGCTCGCAAAATGGATTGATAAAAAATGAGCTTATTAGATTGCTGAAGGATGACTCTGAAGAAGTTTTGCAAGGACTGGTGCCACATTTGGCTCAAACTTTTGATCTTTTGACTCAGAGTCAAACAATTGGCACTGATCAGACGGTAAGTGTAAAAAATAGGTATAATCTTGAACTATTCAAATTGATTTGGATTTAAGAATGCCACCACATGCAATACTTTCATGATTAATGAATGAGGGAAAAAAGTTAACTTTGCTCTCAGAGTGATCTTTCAGTACAGCTTTCTAAAGTTCATTTTTGTAGATGCACAAATCTTAAATTCAAAGTCATTTAATTATTGTGTTTTCACAGGATGGAGCTATTTTGGATGTGTGTAGAGCAATTTTAAAATGTGAAGTCGAAATTGCTAATACGTACAACTGGAGACTTTCGGCTTTGATATTAAATCAGCTTGAAATTTTACCACGATGTATTCCAAGTGATTTAATTAATTCCCATTTCACTCCGATGGTGTTCAATAGAGCATTAAATGCGGTAAGTACATATTCCAACGCTTGGACAGTGACAAGACAGAAATATAAGTTTGATAAACAGTGAACACTTTTTTAACCAGTATACCTTAAATCACAGTAATTTACTTTTCGCCCACAGAGACCATTGCCAGTGCGTTTAGCTGCTGGCAGATTACTGCTGATATTTTTGAGATATAATCTAAAACCCATGCAACGAAATGAGCTTCGGAATAGAATTTATACAGAATTTGCACATAGTAATAATTGCTATACTAGAATGTTGTACATACGGATGATGCAGGAAGCCATGATCATCTTCTCCACAACTTACTTTAAAGAAAATTTCTATACCACACTGTTGAGCATCACTGAAGATCCAGTTGCAAATATCAGAATGAAAGTGGTTTCAATGCTACCTCAGCTGAAAGCTATGTTACGAATGTCAAATGACAAAAGATTGTTGGCTATGCTAGAAGGCAACGTGCGGGCGTTGATGAGCCTTGAAAAAGATCGGGACGTTGTATATACATTGACTAATGTCATTCACAAATTAGACAGTATTGACGTTAAACAAGATGGTCAACACGTAAAGGTATTGTGAATTGAAACTACTTCATCTTCTCAATTTTTTATTTTCTGATTAACCCTAAAAATATATCTTTTTTTTTTTACCTTCATACTCATGAGTGGGGTTGACAAAGACCCTACGCGTTTCTTGTTCGTAAAACCGTTCGAAAAACAATAATAGGACTCGTAATTACATAGATCTTTTCGTTTAATGAGGAAACGAATGGTGAAGAGCACATTTAATTGCATTGAAGTTTCGTTGTATTAGTGTATGTATCGATTGCACAATGTCCGTTTCTAACTTAGGAGCACCATTTAAAAGTCAGCTGGGGTTGTTTACGATCCTGTACATGTATTCTAGGATTAATTTAATTCTGTTTATAAATTAACACATTATAAATAACATTTCCAGGTGATATTGTTGTCCATTTTAAACAGTTTTCAATAGTTGAGAAATGTCTGAAACAGAATTGTGAAAATAGATCACCTGTTTCAGCCTGCAGCAAAATTAACTCGTCAAGAAATCGATGATGCGAGGAAGCTAGAGGAAGAAAAAAAGCTAACAGCAATGGCTTCCTCTAAGCCAGCTGCGACAACTGCGACAGTAAATCAACCTACCACAACCCAGCGGAAGCCAAATGCATCCGGTCTTCCTAAACAAATATCCCCAAGTGAGTAGCAGCATTTTTGGTAAAAAAATTTGATGTTTCTTTAACGGTATAACTCTTATACTTTGTATTCCATTACCTAACATGTTCTTCACGATTTTTTTCTCTACAAAATTTCAACAATTTTTATATTTTTCAGCTACCCCAAAGCCAAGTACAGAAGGATCCATTGGGGCAAATAGACAAAGACAAGGAAGTCTGTCATTGGTTGATAACCCATATAAACAGTCGTGAGTAAAATAATACTTCCGAATTTATCAACGGTTAACAATTTTTATACAGTTCATGAAACAGTGTATGAAGTTCTCAATTCTTTTAAAACTAATCCAATCAATATTATCATATTTTCACACTGTAATTATACTTCTGTCTACATTTTACAGTTCCCAGTATTCAAGAATCAAACAGCCTAGTTCATCTGAGCCGCCAAGCAAACAACCATCTCCTAAACGTGAGCATTGAATTCTTATGATATAAAAAATTGATGTCACCGAAATTTGGGCCCAGATTTCTAATGATAATATACATTTTGACCAATCCCTACTTACAAATTTTTTCTAATTATTGCAGGCGATGGAGGCATGGCTTCAATTACCAACAAGAGAATGCCAGATGCAAAAACAAGGTAGGATTTATTTGCTGTCTTGAGTAATGCATCTAAAGACATTTACATATTCACTTATATGGATTCAACGGAATTTCTTAATGACTATACTTTCCAATAGAAAATACATCAAATTATTTAATCAGCGCTCAGTGAAAGAGTTGAAAATATTTTTTTTTTGTGCTGTTTGAGCGACGGTTCACTTATTTTTACAATTTCTAATTAGAAAATCGAATAACACACTTTTAGCTAAGTAGCACATTGAAATAAGTCAATTATTCAGGATCGTTTAACGTGATCTTGATTCTTACTTCATCTTCAGAAGAGCTCATTATTAAATTACTTCATAATTTAACAACCTGATAGAACGTGGGTAAATGGAAAATGCCTAAATGACAAGTGTCTGTCTGCTTCTAGTACCTCTAGCAACAATCTCACTTCGAGCTGGGCTCGGCTTACCTCTAACAGCATGCTACTAACTCACCCTTGGGAAACTATCAACCACACAAGCTCTAACGCTGGTGTAAGCTCGGTTAATTTTAATTATAACTTTTCCGGTGATAATCATAATACCGATTTTAAAACAGCATGCGGTTGCTCAGAGTCTGCGGAAGATATTTCTCGAAGTAGATACTCGTTAATAAATTCAGGCGAACAGGAGCATAAACCAATTATGCGTTGCTGTTCTTGCTTTGACACTAATACGGAGTATTTGAAATTAAACGTACCTCTGCATCACAAGCATCATGGGCACCCCACATCAGAGTTTGCTAAGTCCTTTGTACTAACGCATCTAAAAGAAAATAAAAACGAGTTGCAAGATTTTCTACTAACAAAGGGAAATCACGAGGTGGTTAAAGATAAGGAACCAGATTTTGCCGCTCTACGGGCCCTAACAAATGCAGCTCACTATAATTCTTGTTGGGCTTTTAGCTCAATGCCTGAAATTCCAGTCACTCTCCTTGATGACGAGTTTCTTGTTGATGCGGGGATTCGTATTCCAGCACAGTTATCGTCAAGCCAAAGTACATCAAAAATACCCAACTTACAGGACATTATTTATCGTAACAGAAGAGAGGGAAGTGTCGATAGATCGCATCGTAGCAGTGTTAATTTTGACAAAGGCAAATCTAAAAGGCAATCTGCTGAATACGAAGATTGTGTTAAACCGAAGGTACTAATTAGTGATCCAATGAAAGTAAAACGCAATTTAGACGATTTTGAAGAAGGTTACAGTATTGGGAAAATGTCAGGCAAATCGGATGAACAAATTTCCAAAGAGGATTTGAAGACCAAAAGATATTCGGGATCATATGCAAAAACTAAATTTGGTTACGAGCCCAACCAGAGCAAATCTAGTGATGAAAAACCAAAAAGAAACTCACTGTACGTGGACAAGGAAAAGTCAAAGCTTTTACAATCTAAAAGCACGATTGATAAGAACAAACGCTATTCCGCTAATTATACCTCTCGATTACCGGATGTTAAAGACGTTAAACATAAATTTAAACGCCACAGCTTAGAAGTAACTGAATGTACTCCTATGCCACGCGCCGATCGCGCCATACGAAGGTATTCGGCACTGGATGTAAATCATAATCAAGGGATAAGTAAAATTCCTTTGAGAAGTAATTTTGTTTCGGGTAGCAGAACCGCACCAGCAACTAGAGCTTCTAGTCCTGTAAGATTATGTACCAAATTATATTTTAACAAATCAAGTGGCAGCGAGGTTCAGACATCTACAAGAAATAAATTTTTAACTAGATTTAGCTCAAGTGACGAGGAAGTTGATAAACTTTGTCATAAATTCAGTACTTGTCAAACAGCTACCAGTAACAGGGCAGAAAGTCCCAGAACAAGGGATAGCAGATTGCCTGTGCGTCTTCAGAAAAAGAAAATCTGAAATATATGTCTGTTATCAATTAGTTTCCATAGAAATTAAAGTATTCTGTTAATTATATTTATTTGTTATATTCTAGTTTTACCATGAGTATTTCGCAAAGTATAATACTTCTAGTGAACATAATATAATAATACGTGAAATAGTAGTATTTTCGATTACTTCTGGTATCGATCTCTTATTACAGAAACGTGTTTCAAATATGTAATACCAGCTTATCCTGATTTGTAATGTGACTTCTTCATCACGCACACTTTATCTTTGATCTGTATCATCGCATTACAGTAACACTTGAAATCTGTACAACATTTAGAAGTAACATTGCGACAGAAGCATAAAACTTTTACAATGTTTTTGCTTGTCCATTATTGATGGTCATCGATAGATGAGGAACGAGGCTAATGATTATTCAAATTCAATTTTTTAAATTCCAGCCAGTGATTGAAACCTGTGTTTTATAGTCGAAAACAATACTGATATTCAATTTTTAACAATTTATTAATTATTCGTTATCGTAATAGATTGTTTAGGTCGTGATAGTTATAAAATAGGACCTGAGTGTTAAACTTGTTAATACTGATTTTAGTTTATTTAACATGATAAGTTCATTTATCGTATTTATATTTATATTATTCCTATGAACCTCAAGCATTAAAATACCTGCTGTTATATATTATACCGATAAAATCTCACGTATTTATTGTACACATATTTTGGAAATGTTGACTTCGATTTTTTCAGTTAAGAAAATACGTGTTGCGAAATGCAACAATATTGTACCAGGGTACATAAAACGATTCTCACCGATTCAATACTGTTGTTACAAAAAAGTACAGAACTGAAATTGTATAACTGTTCTATATTTCTACGTAATTAGTTTTAAAAGAAAACTAGTCATATATGATCTGTTTGAGAGAGATAGATTAATAAATATTACAAACTGTAATTATAAATCATATGTATTTCTGCAGCCCCAAACAACCGGCCGCATCTACCAAGAAGTGATGAAAATTTCTTTATAACAAGACAAGGCTTGTGTACTTACGAATGTAAAGGTTTGATGAGCATAGCTAAAGATCTTTATTGAATCTCGAATGAAAACCTATGATTAGAGCTTTATTTACGCCAAACAACATTACATAAGTTACATAAATCGAAAATTACGAAGCTTCACTTTTGAGTCATTATTGAACGCTGTTTTTTTTAAGGCTGATTCGAATGGATTTGCCATGTGAGGAGAGCAAATCAACCAACATCCACTGAAAATTCAGATCGGTTTTTCAACACTGGTGAATCCATGTAATATTCTCATGGGCTGCTGAATGTAAAATGCAAATAATTCTAAACTATGTATCTTCGTATAGATCGTATTATTTATTTGAAGCATGTTAACAATATGTATGAAAATAGCGGCTTCTCGAGAAGACGAATGTACCTCGGTGTGGAAATGGCTTTCAGTGCTGCAACAATTACTAGGCTTTTAATTGGATTTACGTTCATGATTCGATACTATCAGTTTTATTTTTTATAAAAATATTCAATGGCTGACTTGGTAATTGGCATGTTGAGTTCTTGAACGCCAACGCATCGAGGTATGTCTGATCTGCTCATATTCTTGATAGAATGTCTTACATTGATTAATACAATCATGATAAATGAGAGTTTATCCAATTGAAATGTTTTATATTTGTTTGGTATATCTTGTGATTTTATTACGTCACTGTAATGCTGAAAACTTGGTAAAGTTTTTTCAAGATATTATGCCGTACATGTATATACGGATATTTTTAGTTTGGTTGATTATCAGACGCAGCGGCACATGTATTGAAATAATATGCATACTGATTGTAACTCTACCAAATTTTCAGTGAATATACCAAGTTTAGACCATACAAAATGATTATAGTTTCACCAATCATGCTTAAATAACGCTACTTATTTTTGTATAGATCTACAAGAATGCTATCAACTGTTGTGCCAGTGAAACGAGAAATAGGCATGTGTATATCAATAGAGATATTATATATCATTGAATGAGACGGCGTGTGTTATTTTTGTATCATTAAACCCTGGGCACGAAAATTGAAATTCTTATTGTTTTCTACCGTTTTACCATGTGTTTACCAGATTCCTTTCGCAAAATTACGTCCATATATGGATTGAATGAATTCACTCTCGATTATTTCCACGAATCTTCTGGTGGTTAAAAACTTAATAGGCTGAGTGTCGGTTTCCAGTTCTTTTATTCACCCACTCGTAATTTTATGCATTTTAAACAGATCCTGGTTTATGACGTAGACCTTTCGAGACACAAATCACTACAATAATCGGTGGTAATATGCAAGTAAAAGATTTATTCATTTCGAAATGGGATTCTATTCGACACGCGCTCGATGTATTCCATAGCATTATTATTCATAATTATTCGAACAACTTTTCATTTACTCTCTCGATCTCGAATTTTCGTACGCGTAGAATCGCAACGCTGTTTTAGCTAGTCGCAAGTGAAGTATCTACGTTGGGTAGAGAAGCAGATTTGTTTTTCGAAAAGAGTTCGTATGGCAAAAAATTAAGAAGTAACCGTAATATATCACGGATGCGCAAATTTTGATCTATGATTTAGAGTCCTAGAAAGAGGATCGTCGGCGATTTTTTTTTTTTTGATAGCGAGACATAGAACGAAGCTTCTCGAAACTTCAAGTGTATTTTAACACACATTTGAAAGGTACGAGCAAAAATTTTTATCATCCAACTATCGCAGAACGGCAGCGTTATTAGCTGACCCGTTAACTGAAAAATGCATCTTTAGTTAACGGCTGACCATCGAAGGGCCTAGCCGCTTGAGCCTGGAATCGGCAGGGAAGATGAAGTGCGTATTTCTTGTCTGAAAGGTAAAGACTAAAATCATTATGCATCATATCATATCATCATACATCATACATCATACATAGTATTGAAGTTCGAAACCAATTTTTTTTCTCTTGATGTCTTCGATCTATAGTAATCGAAAATCAGCTAGCGGAATTCCTCAGTCTGGAAACAACCGCGCAGTAGAGCGGACGCATGAAAATCGCGCTCCGCAAATTTCGAATACCGGGTTCTCTACCTCCTGATTCCTGCGCTCCGGGTCCGCTTCCTGGTCCCACTCGAGTTCCAGGACAAGCGCTCCATGGTTCCTGCGCTGCAGGTACTTGACCTGGTGACTTTTGACCTTCAGGACTAATTTTCCGTAGTTCTGGCTGTCCAGGTCCTCCACCTGGTGGATTTTGACATCCAGGAAAAGCGCTCCGTAGTTCTGGCTGTCCAGGTCCGTGACCTGATGACTTTTGACCGTCCGGACTGATTTTCAAGTTTACAAATTTGATTATTGAAAACGTCATGTTTTGTACTATCAAACCAATATGCATGCTTCAGATAACATTTTAAATCGGAAAACAATCGAACGACCAGGATCAACAATTATATTTTATCTAAAATTTTTAAAACTTTACACGTTCACAATAAATTATTTCAATTCATTTTTCGCGCAAGCACAAATTCAGTAGCTATAAATGGGCTAATAAAATTTATTACATTATTAATTAATTAATTAATTATATTGATCCTTACATAATATTTTTGATGTGAACTTATACTGATATATTTATTACTAGGGCAGAGCGGGGTCTGTTGAGCCGCGGGGTCTAGTGCTCCACCTATAGTATTATGCACACGGTGTGTGAAATCTACGGGTGGGTGGTATAAGACGAAGCAGGGGGTTGAGGGGACCGCGCCACTGTTGCATTAGTCGCCGACCGGCATTTGTTTTGGGTAGGAGCACGTGATGTTGGAAGTTTAGTGCTCAAAGTAGAAAAACGTCGTGCCACTGAAATTTGGTTGAAAAACTACGAATATTATCATACGGTCATCAAGTAAGTATATTGTGATTTTAACATGATTACTGTTAATGTTTTAAGTTTCATAAATAAATTATTTTCAATAAATTTTTAGTTATTTAACATGTTAAATGAAATTCGGAGAAGGGGTCATTTGAGACACAACAATCGGGGTCGAATGAGCCATGTTTAGTCATGTTCAAATGACTTCTAATATTTAATCACGTTGAGAAAAATAATAAAAAGGTTGATAAGAAGAAGAAAAAAAATGTAAAGAGAACAAAACTTCCATCAGACACCAAAGAGGATAATTATTTTTGTCTAGTGTGCGCTGAGTCCTATTCAATCAGTCTCCCAGGAGAAGAGTGGGTACAATGAACCAGTTGCTGAGATTGGGCTCATGATAAGTGCACTTCTGGTGTCAGTGCATTTTATGTTTGCATGAACTGTGACAGTAACTAAACTATTGGAGTGTTTTTTTTTTAAATACGAAATTTATGTAAGTTTGTTTTTGTTTCTATGTTTCATGCATTTTGATGTGTTAAGTTAGTATAACCCAATGGCTCTAGTGACCCCATTGGGTGGTTCAAAAGACCCCGCCTGTGGGGTCTTATGAGCCATATGACTGTTTTCATTATAAGGTAAATTTAGTATAGTAAACAACGAATTTGTTAAAGTTTTTTGATCTGAATATGTAGTCCAATAAATAAACGACTGATTTAAAATTGACTCTGTTGTTATTATTTCTTTGAATGCACCTTACACTGATTTGAACAAAATACGGATCACGTGACCTCGCTCTGCCCTACTTCGGGTATAACCCGAGGTGGTTGGCGGTGGTCGTTGGAGGTGGTTGGTCGTCGTTGGAGGTGGTCGGAAGTGGACGAGAAGAAGGACGAGGAAGACGAGGAAAACGAGCGAAAAAGCGCCTGCTAAAAAATGTCCGAACCACTGGTTCTCTTTTTTTGGCTGTAACTTTTGATGCGTTGATCGCAGCGTATTGGGACTGCGCCCAATCGATTTCTCTCGCAAAATTACGTCGATATAGTGCGCCAAAGAATTGATTCCAGCACTTTTCAAAGTCGCGAAAATTTTCGCCAAAAATACAAAGGGGTTAGCCTTACTTTTTTTTTGGGCAAAAAACTTTTGGTCTCAGATTCGATTTAAATGACCCTTATTTGACCAAATGGACCCTCAGGAACTCAGAAAACGCAGCGAAAAGCGCGTAGGATCAACAGGAGAGAAATGGCGAGCGAAAAAGCACCTGCTAAAAAATGTCGAAAACACAGGTTCTCGTTTTTTGGCTGTACCTTTTGATGCGTTGATCGCAGCGTATTGGGACTGGGCCCAGTCGATTTCTCTCGCATAATTACATCGATATAGTGCGCAAAAGAATTGATTCCAGCATTTTTCAAAATCGCGAAAATTTTCGCCAAAAACATAAAAGGGGTTAGCCTTACTTTTTTTTTGGGCAGAAAACTTTTGGTCTCAGATTCGATTTAAATGACCCTTATCTGACCAAATGGACCCTCAGGAACTCAGAAAACGCAGCGAAAAGCGCGTAGGATCAACAGGAGAGAAATGGCGAGCGAAAAAGCACCTGCTAAAAAATGTCGAAAACACAGGTTCTCGTTTTTTTGCTGTAACTTTTGATGCGTTGATCGCAGCGTATTGGGACTGGGCCCAGTCGATTTCTCTCGCAAAATTACATCGATATAGTGCGCCAAAGAATTGATTCCAGCACTTTTCAAAATCGCGTAAATTTTTGCCAAAAATACAAAGGGGTTAGCCTTACTTTTTTTTTGGGCAAAAAACTTCTGGTCTCAGATTCGATTTAAATGACCCTTATTTGACCAAATGGACCCTCAGGAACTCAGAAAACGCAGCGAAAAGCGCGTAGGATCAACAGGAGAGAAATGGCGAGCGAAAAAGCACCTGCTAAAAAATGTCGAAAACACAGGTTCTCGTTTTTTGGCTGTACCTTTTGATGCGTTGATCGCAGCGTATT
Source organism: Neodiprion virginianus (assembly GCF_021901495.1). Taxonomy (NCBI): domain Eukaryota; kingdom Metazoa; phylum Arthropoda; class Insecta; order Hymenoptera; family Diprionidae; genus Neodiprion; species Neodiprion virginianus. The sequence continues at coordinate 33,097,015 of NC_060877.1, read as the reverse complement.
GGGACTGGGCCCAGTCGATTTCTCTCGCATAATTACATCGATATAGTGCGCAAAAGAATTGATTCCAGCATTTTTCAAAATCGCGAAAATTTTCGCCAAAAACACAAAGGGGTTAGCCTTACTTTTTTTTTGGGCAGAAAACTTTTGGTCTCAGATTCGATTTAAATGACCCTTATCTGACCAAATGGACCCTCAGGAACTCAGAAAACGCAGCGAAAAGCGCGTAGGATCAACAGGAGAGAAATGGCGAGCGAAAAAGCACCTGCTAAAGAATGTCGAAAACACAGGTTCTCGTTTTTTGGCTGTAACTTTTGATGCGTTGATCGCAGCGTATTGGGACTGGGCCCAGTCGATTTCTCTCGCAAAATTACATCGATATAGTGCGCCAAAGAATTGATTCCAGCACTTTTCAAAATCGCGAAAATTTTCGCCAAAAATACGAAGGGGTTACCCTTACTTTTTTTTTGGGCAAAAAACTTTTGGTCTCAGATTCGATTTAAATGACCCTTATCTGACCAAATGGACCCTCAGGAACTCAGAAAACGCAGCGAAAAGCGCGTAGGATCAACAGGAGAGAAATGGCGAGCGAAAAAGCACCTGCTGAAAAATGTCGAAAACACAGGTTCTCGTTTTTTGGCCGTAACTTTAGATGCGTTGATCGCAGCGTTTCGGGACTACGCCCGATCGACTTCTCTCGCAAAATTACATGGATATAGTGCGCCAAAGAATTGATTCCAGCACTTTTCAAAATCGCGAAAATTTTCGCCAAAAATACAAAGGGGTTAGCCTTATTCTTTTTTTGGGCGAAAAACTTTTGGTCTCAGATTCGATCTGAATGACCCTTATCTGACCAATTGGACCCTCAGGAACTCAGAAAACGCAGCGAAAAGCGCGTAGGATCAACAGGAGAGAAATGGCGAGCGAAAAAGCACCTGCCGAAAAATGTCGAAAACACAGGTTCTCGTTTTTTGGCTGTAACTTTTGATGCGTTGATCGCAGCGTATTGAGACTGGGCCCAGTCGATTTCTCTCGCGAAATTACATCGATATATTGCGCCAAAGAATTGATTCCAGCACTTTTCAAAATCGCGTAAATTTTTGCCAAAAATACAAGGGGTTAGCCTTACTTTTTTTTTGGGCAAAATACTTGTGGTCTCAGATTCGATTTGAATGACCCTTATCTGACCAATTGGACCCTCAGGAACTCAGAAAACGCAGCGAAAAGCGCGTAGGATCAACAGGAGAGAAATGGCGAGCGAAAAAGCACCTGCCGAAAAATGTCGAAAACACAGGTTCTCGTTTTTTGGCTGTAACTTTTGATGCGTTGATCGCAGCGTATTGAGACTGGGCCCAGTCGATTTCTCTCGCGAAATTACATCGATATAGTGCGCCAAAGAATTGATTCCAGCACTTTTCAAAATCGCGTAAATTTTTGCCAAAAATACAAGGGGTTAGCCTTACTTTTTTTTTGGGCAAAATACTTGTGGTCTCAGATTCGATTTGAATGACCCTTATCTGACCAATTGGACCCTCAGGAACTCAGAAAACGCAGCGAAAAGCGCGTAGGATCAACAGGAGAGAAATGGCGAGCGAAAAAGCACCTGCCGAAAAATGTCGAAAACACAGGTTCTTGTTTTTTGGCCGTAACTTTTGATGCGTTGATCGCAGCGTTTCGGGACTACGCCCAATCGACTTCTCTCGCAAAATTACGTCGATATAGTGCGCCAAAGAATTGATTTCAGCACTTTTGAAAATCGCGAAAATTTTCGCCAAAAACACAAAGGGGTTAACCTTACTTTTTTTTTGGGCAAAAAACTTTTGGTCTCAGATTCGATTTAAATGACCCTTATCTGACCAAATGGACCCTCAGGAACTCAGAAAACGCAGCGAAAAGCGCGTAGGATCAACAGGAGAGAAATGGCGAGCGAAAAAGCACCTGCTGAAAAATGTCGAAAACACAGGTTCTCGTTTTTTGGCCGTAACTTTAGATGCGTTGATCGCAGCGTTTCGGGACTACGCCCGATCGACTTCTCTCGCAAAATTACATGGATATAGTGCGCCAAAGAATTGATTCCAGCACTTTTCAAAATCGCGAAAATTTTCGCCAAAAATACAAAGGGGTTAGCCTTATTCTTTTTTTGGGCGAAAAACTTTTGGTCTCAGATTCGATCTGAATGACCCTTATCTGACCAATTGGACCCTCAGGAACTCAGAAAACGCAGCGAAAAGCGCGTAGGATCAACAGGAGAGAAATGGCGAGCGAAAAAGCACCTGCCGAAAAATGTCGAAAACACAGGTTCTCGTTTTTTGGCTGTAACTTTTGATGCGTTGATCGCAGCGTATTGAGACTGGGCCCAGTCGATTTCTCTCGCGAAATTACATCGATATATTGCGCCAAAGAATTGATTCCAGCACTTTTCAAAATCGCGTAAATTTTTGCCAAAAATACAAGGGGTTAGCCTTACTTTTTTTTTGGGCAAAATACTTGTGGTCTCAGATTCGATTTGAATGACCCTTATCTGACCAATTGGACCCTCAGGAACTCAGAAAACGCAGCGAAAAGCGCGTAGGATCAACAGGAGAGAAATGGCGAGCGAAAAAGCACCTGCCGAAAAATGTCGAAAACACAGGTTCTCGTTTTTTGGCTGTAACTTTTGATGCGTTGTTCGCAGCGTATTGAGACTGGGCCCAGTCGATTTCTCTCGCAAAATTACATCGATATAGTGCGCCAAAGAATTGATTCCAGCACTTTTCAAAATTGCGAAAATTTTCACCAAAGATACAAAGGGGTTAGCCTTACTTTTTTTTTGGGCAAAATACTTGTGGTCTCAGATTCGATTTGAATGACCCTTATCTGACCAATTGGACCCTCAGGAACTCAGAAAACGCAGCGAAAAGCGCGTAGGATCAACAGGAGAGAAATGGCGAGCGAAAAAGCACCTGCTGAAAAATGTCGAAAACACAGGTTCTCGTTTTTTGGCCGTAACTTTAGATGCGTTGATCGCAGCGTTTCGGGACTACGCCCGATCGACTTCTCTCGCAAAATTACATGGATATAGTGCGCCAAAGAATTGATTCCAGCACTTTTCAAAATCGCGAAAATTTTCGCCAAAAATACAAAGGGGTTAGCCTGAATCTTTTTTTGGGCAAAAAACTTTTGGTCTCAGATTCGATTTAAATGACCCTTATCTGACCAATTGGACCCTCAGGAACTCAGAAAACGCAGCGAAAAGCGCGTAGGATCAACAGGAGAGAAATGGCGAGCGAAAAAGCACCTGCCGAAAAATGTCGAAAACACAGGTTCTCGTTTTTTGGCTGTAACTTTTGATGCGTTGATCGCAGCGTATTGAGACTGGGCCCAGTCGATTTCTCTCGCGAAATTACATCGATATAGTGCGCCAAAGAATTGATTCCAGCACTTTTCAAAATCGCGTAAATTTTTGCCAAAAATACAAGGGGGTTAGCCTTACTTTTTTTTTGGGCAAAAAACTTTTGCTCTCAGATTCGATTTAAACGACCCTTATCTGACTAATTGGACCCTCAGGAACTCAGAAATCGCAGCGAAAAGAGCGTAGGACCAACAGGAGAGAAACGGCGAGCGAAAAAGCACCTGCTGAAAAATGTCGAAAACGCAGGTTTTCGTTTTTTGGCTGTAACTTTTGATGCGTTGATCGCAGCGAATTCAGGCTGTGCCCAATCGGTCTTTTTCACGTGGACATCAACGATTCTAAAAAAGGCGTGTAAATCGCTATGGGACTAACAGCTGGCAAAGTCTGAATAAAATGCATCAGTATTCAAATATTCACAACTTTATTACAGGGTACATGAAATATTCGTAATAAAATATCATACATAATACATCGTATTCTGCAGAGATGCTTTGCGCTTGTACGCAAGTCGCAACTCAAACTATGCTTACTATCCACTATAATGATTGTCTGATATAAAGTTTGTCATACTTTGCTTAAGGTAATATATAATGGACTTCTTTATTCTGTTATAATAATCAGAATTATCATGCAATGTTTAAGCATATCTTTGCGACTGTTTTTGTTTTACACTTTCGTACAGAAACGAATTGTATAACCCTTTTTAGACTAATTGGACCCTTTGTAACGTAGAAAAGACATTAAAAAGAGTATAAGACCAACAGCAGAGGGGTGACGACAGAAATCTTTTGATTCTTGGGTGTATCTCTTGATGCGTTCCTTTCGCAACATGTTTTCACTTGAAATAGATTTTCGAACTGGGGCTTGCTTCCTGGTTCGTAAATATGATCTATCTGACTCAAAACATTAACATGATGTTTATATTTACTTTACAGTCATGTAAATAGAAACTGAGTTGGTCGTAATTTTACTAATTTCAGCTTGAATCGCAATTGTTTATCGAATTTGAATTTAAGCCTTTTCTTTTTACGAACAATCAAAAAAAACTATACAGGTAACATATTCAAATTAAAATTTTTATTCAAAAAGTAGAATTCTAGTTTGCTGTTTCAAGTCAATTTCGGGCAACCGAAATGATTTGGGAAAATTCCAACATTACTTATTTTGCAAAGTTCAATTCAGGACAAATTCATAAACTACCTCGTTTTTGTATAAATACAGGCCCGGTGTGGACTCGTGGGGCAATAGCGAAACAACTAAATTTCTTCCGGACTTGAGAAATCATTATTATAATAAACGAATAATCTTCTTTTGAACTTTATAATTTATTTATGCAATTCAGTTTCATCCCAGATTACAATAATTTACATAGGTGTGTGAAAATAATTATTCAGTTTTTCACAACTACAGCAAGCTTGTGACCATAGCATTTGAAATTCGTTTGTACTAATTCAGTAGTTATAGATGCGCTAATAAAATTTATTATATTATTATGTAATTAATTAACTGTAATAATGCTTACACAATATTTTTGATTTGTTCTTATGCTGAAAATATTTATTACTATTCAAGGTATAACCCGAGGTGGATAGCGGTGATTGTTGGAGGTGGTTGGCTGTGGTTGGAGGTGGTGGGAGGTGATAGAAGATGGTTGGAGAAGGAGGAGAAGGCGGGGGAGGAGGACAAGGATTTGTGCTCGCTGAGTTTAACATTTTTATAACATTTATTGGCAATTATAATTATATTTTACTTGAAATTTTTCAAATTTGTTATGTTTACAATAAATTATCTCAATTCATTTGTCGCGCAAGCACAAATTCAGTAACTTTAAATGCGCTAGTAAAATTTATTATATTGTTATACAAGCGCTCCGTAGTTTCCATCACCGTCAACCACCTACGACCACCTCCCACCACCTCCAACTACAGTCAACCACCTCCAACAACCACCGCCAACCACCTCGGGTTATACCTTGAATAGTAATAAATATTTTCAGTACAAGAATACATCAAAAATATTGTGTAAGCGTTAATACAATTAATTAATCAAATAATAATATAATAAATTTTATTAGCGCATTTATAGCTACTGAATTAGTGCTTGCGCGAAAAATGAATCGAAATAATTTATTGTAAACATGACAAGTTTGAAAAATTTCAAATAAAATATAATTATAATTGCCATTAAATATTATAAAAATGTTAAACTCACCAAGCACAAATCCTCGTCCTCCTCGTCCTCCTCCTCGTCCACCTTCGACCACCTCCAACAACCGCCAACCACCTCAAACGACCACCGCTATCCACCTCGGGTTATACCTTGAATAGTAATAAATATTTTTAGCATAAAAACAAATCAGAAATATTGTGTAAGCATTAATATAGTTAATTAATTACATAATAATATAATAAATTTTATTAGCGCATCTATAACTACTGAATTAGTGCTTGCGCGAAAAATGAATTGAAATAATTTATTGTAAACGTGACAAGTTCAAAAAAATTTACATTAAATATAATTGTTGATCCTGGTCGTTCGATTTTTTTTCCGATTCAAAATGTTATCTGAAGCATGCATATTGGTTTGATAGTACAAAACATGACGGTTTCAATAATCAAATTTGTAAACTTGAAAATTAGTCCGGACGGTCAAAAGTCATCAGTTCATGGACCTGGACAGCCAGAATTACGGAAAATTAGTCCTGAAGGTCAAAAGTCACCAGGTCAAGGACCTGGTGCGCAGCGTTACTCGAAATTTGCGGAGCGCGATTTTCATACATCCGCTCTACTGCGCGGTTGTTTCCAGACTGAGGAATTCCGCTAGCAGATTTTCGATTACTATAGATCGATGACGTCAAGAGAAAAAAAATTTTGGGTCACTTCACTTTCTGAACATCCAAACTTTGGTTTCGAACTTGAATACTATGTATGATTATGATGTATGATGTATGATGTATGATGTATGATGTATGATGAATGATGAATGATGTATGATGATATGATATGATTCATAATGATTTCAGTCTTTACCTTTCAGACAAGAAATACGCACTTTATCTGTCCTGCCGATTCCAGACTCAAGCGGCTCGGCCCTTCGATGGTCAGCCGTTGACTAAAGATGCATTCTTCAGTTAACGGGTCAGCTAATAACGCTGCCGTTCTGCGACAGTTGGATGATACAAATTTTTGCTCGTACCTTTCAAATGTGTGTCAAAATAGACTTGAACTTTCGAGAAGTTTCGTTCTATCTCTACCTATCAAAGAAAAAAAAAATCGCCCGCAATCACCTTTTTAGATCTTTAAGGGATCGTCTCAGTGTGAAATTTTCAAAAAATTGTTTTTTTTTTTTTTGCATTATCGTATAGTATACACTGTTCTAAACATTCTCTCAAATTTTTAAATCGAAATTCAAATTATTACGGTCGCTACAGCGTTTCTTGTAGAAAGGGAACGGGTTTTCTACCTGCGCAAGTACTAAGGTGCTTAGGTTCTATAACCTTGCAGAATAAACTGTCCAAGCATTTCAGTTAGTTTTTGACATCCACCATGGATAGACGTACGAGAGAAACCCCCAAGAAAAAAATCAAGACCTGGCATCGCCGATTGATCGTAAGTAAACGATTTATATAAACTTTTCCAACTTCAATCTTTAAACGCGTTTTTCTCAGAATGGTGTTTTTCAAAACGGTTTCCACTCTCAAAGGAAGAGTTTTAAAGATATCTAGTTACAATTTCGGGAGAACATTTTAAACGTCATTCTTTATCGCGCTATGGAAGCTTTTTTTTTTTTTTTTTGAAAACTTCCTATTTTTTTTTACGAAAAACTATCGGAAAAAAGGGCCACATTCGACACTTTTTGTTCAAACCGCCGCCATTTTGTCAAATTTGAAAAAAGAAAAAAACCCGTCCATAGCGCGATAGCGACTTTCCTACAGATCAATAATCTTTTTGAAATTTTTTTTTCAGATCAAAATTGCGGCCGTCATCGTGGAAACCGTGCAGCACCTTTTTTTTTCACGTGAAATTACAACAATTTATACAACAATGATGCAATCAATAAATAAACTTTAAAAAAATCATTTTGTATTCTTCATAAACCTATTTATTTATGAAAAAAAAACCGGACCGATTAGTTTATTTGAACATTAAAAAAAAAATTCGCGAAAATCAGTGATTTTTCGGAGGGTCACACTGAGACGATCCCTTAAATCAGGACACCGCGTTAAATACTGTCTCATATACGGAGCATCTATTTCATCTCGATCAAAATCAGCGCATCCGTGATGTATTACAGTTACTCTGAATTTTTTGCCATACTGGGCCCACTTGCCCGACGAAAACTGGTCACAAAAATTTACTCAGGGGTATCCGTCTTTATATTCTTTCTGCCATCAACCAAAGCCTCAATCATCAGCGCCCTCTGCTGGTGATACGAAGTTTAATTACGTTTGTCGAGCATCTGGCACTGCAGTCCTATGCTGCGGTCTGTGTTGCAGTTAAGCATGGCGGAGGGGTAAACTCGACGTATGCGATTACATACTCCGATTCAAACTGTCGAAAATACCTGCTTCACGGTTCATATGTGATGTTACATGTTTTATTTCTGCTTCTATAATAGAATCATAATACTGAAAGATGGTTCGAAGCGGTGAAAAGTAAGTTGATCATGGTTTTTATTAAGTAATTCTGAAAACTTTTGAGGTTAAGTTACCAACGCCTTGCTCAATAATAACCATCACTAAAGGGAGAGGCACTACCGAAGGAGGTCCAGGTCCCGGTCTGCATCGCCAGAGAAGAAACGGAGAAGATCCAGGAGCCGAGACCGAGAAAGAGAAAAGACTCGTCACAAGGAACGTCGAAGCCGATCCAGGGAAAGAGAGCGCGAAAGGGGCGATAGGAAGGAACGTACGGACAGGGAAAGAGAACGTGATAGAAAACGGTTTGATACAGTTATTATACGTAACCTTGTTAAGACTCTGTATTAACATCTCCGCTATTGTTATATAATCTGTTCAATGCTTTTCATTTAGAAATGATATTCAAGTTCATGAACTTGGATGATATGACATACACTTTCAGCACTGCAACGTGCGTGAACATTCGTAACGCGGAGTTGTTTTCTCATGTACGAATGCAGATAAATCATCTTTCTCATAAAGTATTCCAATCCATCATCAGGGGTTCTATTGAAAATCTCAAGAGGCATAATGAAGTTTGCCGAAATCGTACATTTCCCGCATACTTAGATGTATAAATTGTTGGACATTCGTCTTAGAAATAATAATATAATAATTCAATAATCTATTAAAATTGATTGTTTTCGGTATACTAGTGGCGACAGTAAAGAAAAGCGTCTTACAGGCTCAAAATCCTCGCGCTCGGGTAAAGATCGATCGAACAGATCACGGTCACGAGAACGTAAGGACAAAGACAAAGGTGACACTGAGGATTTGCCATTTGACCACACAAAATTGGATAAGGTATATTTTATATCTTTTTTGATATCTTCTATTATATGATGTCGACTGTGAACTACTCCTATATAAATTTGCTGTGTAATTCATTCTAAATTTAACTTACTCATTAGGAGGAGGAACAAAAAAGGCTGGAGTTGGAAATGCAAAAACGACGTGAAAGAATAGAAAGATGGCGTGCCGAAAGAAAGAAAAAGGAATTAGAAGCTACCAAAAAGGATGGAAAATCGTCCATCTTAGCAAACCTTCAGCTTCCTATGAAAAAATGGTCCCTAGAAGACGACAGCGATGAAGAGACTCCCGTCATCCTCAACAGTACCAAAGAAATTAAGGAAGAAGGAGATATCAAAGAAGAACTCGAGGTGATACCAGAAGAAATTAAAATACAGGAAGAAGAAGTTGATCCTCTCGATGCTTTCATGGCTGAGGTAAATTATCTCAGAATTCCCAAGAACTTGCATAGTCTACATTATCTTACGCAATCTCCTTTCTTTTACTATAACAATGTGCTTGAACCATCTAAAGATACTTGAAACATTATCGCACTCCCCTGCCTAACAGTCAAGAATAATGCCTTGTAATACTTACAGGTTCAAGAAGAAGTACGAAAAGTTAATAAACTAGACCCTAACCGATCGAAACCGACCAATAATGGAACAGGTACTGGAAACACACAGAGTGGTGGAGTGGTTATAGTTACTGGTGTAGCTAAAAAACAGGTTGCAAAGCAGAAGGGAGAATTAATAGAACAGAATCAGGATGGATTGGAATATTCTAGTGAAGAAGAAGGTGAAAACCTTCACGAAACTGCTGCTGGAATAGCCAATAAACAAAAACGTGAGCTGGCCAAAGTTGATCACGCAGCAACGGAATATCAACCATTCAGAAAAGCGTTTTACGTTGAAGTTCCTGAAATTGGTAAGTAATATGTCCATGCATGAAATTTCTGACGAGTAGTTTATCAAGCATTTTGCATGACGTATTTTTCCTAAAAATGAAAAGATTCAATGCAAATTCACATCTAATATTGGCTCATAACTGAATAATTATACCTTATAATGTTTACAGCAAGAATGACGCCTGAAGAAGTAGAAGTATATAAGGAGGAGCTTGAGGGAATCCGTGTAAAGGGAAAAGGTTGTCCAAAGCCTATCAAATCTTGGGCCCAATGTGGGGTCACGAAAAAGGAGTTGGAAGTATTAAAAAAGCTCGGTTATGAAAAACCTACACCAATACAATGTCAAGCCATTCCAGCGATCATGTCTGGCCGCGATTTAATCGGTATTGCGAAAACTGGAAGTGGTAAGACACTAGCCTTTCTTTTGCCAATGTTCAGGCACATACTTGATCAAACTCCGTTGGTGGATGGCGATGGACCTATTGCGTTGATCATGACACCAACTAGGGAACTCTGCATGCAAATTGGCCGAGACTCAAAAAGATTTACAAAATCCTTGGGCCTCTCTCATGTATGCGTATATGGTGGTACCGGAATTTCGGAACAGATAGCAGAACTGAAAAGAGGTGCAGAAATCATTGTATGCACACCTGGTAGAATGATTGACATGCTGGCTGCCAACAGTGGACGTGTGACTAATTTGAGAAGAGTGACTTATGTCGTTTTGGACGAGGCTGACAGAATGTTTGATATGGGTTTTGAACCGCAGGTAGGATTAATGAGTTTAAATTAGTTTGAAGAAAAATCCATTGATTTTAATCTTACCTACATATTCAAAATAGTAGTTGCATGATAATTCAGTTGATGAAAAAACAAATTTCTCAGGATTGATAATCATTGTTCGTGTGAGACATTTTCCAGGTAATGCGAATAATGGAAAATGTCAGGCCAGACCGCCAAACAGTCCTCTTCAGTGCTACATTCCCTCGGCAAATGGAGGCCTTAGCTAGACGGATACTTACTCGTCCCGTAGAAGTTCAAGTGGGTGGTCGTTCTGTGGTATGTAAAGACGTTGAACAGCACGTCGTAGTTCTTGAAGAGGATCAAAAGTTCTATAAGCTTCTCGAAGTGCTGGGACATTATCAGGATAAAGGCTCTACGATAGTTTTTGTGGACAAGCAAGAGAATGCGGATACACTGTTGAAAGACCTAATGAAAGCTTCGTACTCATGCATGTCTCTACACGGTGGAATTGATCAGTGCGATCGAGATTCTACTATTATGGATTTTAAAGCTGGTAGAACGAAATTGTTGGTTGCCACTTCAGTTGCAGCCAGAGGACTTGATGTAAAACATCTCGTTCTTGTCCTGAACTATGACTGTCCAAATCATTATGAAGATTACGTTCATAGATGTGGGAGGACTGGACGTGCTGGAAACAAGGGGTGCGATCATCAGATATATGATTTTCCATCCGAACTGTTGATTGAAGCTCATTTCTACTCTGAAAAATCAATCTGTCAAGTTATCTAATTTTGAACATTTTCTTTATGCCCTAGATATGCTTACACGTTTATCACACCTGAACAAGAAAGATATGCGGGTGATATTCTACGTGCTCATGAATTAGCAGCTGTACCAGTTCCGGAACCGTTGCGTCAACTTTGGGAAGGTTACAAAACTCGTCAGGCAGCTGACGGTAAGAAAGTACACACCGGAGGAGGTTTCAGCGGGAAAGGTTTCAAGTTTGATGAATCAGAGGCAGCTCTGGCGAATGAAAAGAAGAAATTCCAAAAAGCTGCGCTAGGTTTGCAAGACTCCGATGATGAAGACATTGAAAATGACATTGATCAGCAGATCGAAAGTATGTTAGCACCAAAGCGAACTGTTCGCGAAATTTCCAGGCCATCCGTGGCAAATATTTCTGTTCCTGGACAACCTGTACCAAGTGCTACAGACAAATTAGAACTTGCGAGGAGAGCCGCATCTAAAATTAACATTGCCAAAAATCTGGGCGCTGAGGCGAAGGGGGCAACTCAACAAGCTGCAGAAGCTATTCTCAAGGGTGCAGGTCCTACAAACCTTATCACCGTAAGTTTATCTGACTGGTATTATTTTATTATACGAAGAACCTTGAAAATTTTTAAATATTAATAAATCATGAAATAAGAATGAAATTAATTTCACAATTCATAACTAAATTGGTAAATAACAAAAATTGATTTTATCAGGCCAAGATAGTAGCTGAGCAACTCGCTGCAAAGTTGAATACGAAACTGAACTACCAACCGAGAGAAGAAGATCTTGTCGAAGGGGAGGGTGAACCTGGTGAACAGACTTTCCGAAAATATGAAGAAGAGCTTGAGATCAATGACTTTCCGCAACAAGCGAGGTGGCGCGTTACAAGCAAAGAAGCTCTCGCTCAAATTTCGGAATATTCAGAAGCCGGACTCACTGTTCGAGGGACATATATCACACCAGGAAAAGCTCCGCCGGAAGGTGAAAGGAAGTTATACCTTGCAATTGAATCGACCAGCGAATTGGCTGTCAGTAAAGCAAAGGCGGAGGTATCCCGACTTATTAAAGAAGAACTCATTAAACTCCAGTCGTCGGGAACGCACACAGGATCGCGGGGACGATATAAAGTTTTATAATTTGTACGGTTTTCTATGTATAATGTTACCCGCACCGGATTAATCCAGGAAATAGTTTTTGTACACCGAGTACAGTTTGAATCAATGATGATTTCAATACAATTCTGTATAATATGAATTGAATAATTCAATCTATACATGTATCGTAAGATGCAAAACGTTGGTATTTAAAAATAAAAAAAAAAGGAAAAATTGACACGAACGGAATCCATGTTTCTTATACAGCCTGAAAAATATTAACTCACCCCATTCATCTACAATGGTTGAAGAAGCAAATGCTAGTACCACACACAATACGTTATGACAAGTAATATAATAAGTGCAAAAATTGACAATAACAGTTTTAAGAAATAGCTAATTTTTAAGAATATGAAGTAACAGTCTTATAATTTTTTATAAGTGGAAAATGTTTCGGTGTCCGAATCATTACAAATTTTCATTCACCTAGTATGTTGAGGCCTAGGAACTGGGATAGCACAATTAAAATGTTGTAAGACGAACCATTTAGGCAGAAGACAGATTTCTGTGTGATTTTTACTAGCACTGCTTATCCCACAATGTTTTAGCTGCAATTTCATCTCTACATGAAGTTGTAATCTGTAATCAAATTGCAGTTCTCTTAGATTGGTGAATTTTCGTTAATAATGCGAGAATCTGCTTACAGCAGCAACTTGGTATGATCGGAAAATAATTTTATTTTACAACACTAATAATTTAAAATTATTACTTTACAGGTATATTCATGCACCATTGCCTATAACGCTGCATTTCTCTTTCTATTCTTTGGTAATATATAAATTGAAAAGTACTTCCTATACTACATTAAACTATGTAGGCACTAGGAGGATCACAGACTTGGAGCGAACGCAACGCAAAAATGCATTCGTAATGGGTCAATATGTGTCATAGCTTAATCTGATGTAGAATAAACTATTAAAGTCAACTTAAAGTTTCATTTCTTTGTCATCTCTGAAGTCACTGCACTGTCAAATGCCTGTTCAGACAACCGTCACTTAACGTACAAAATTGGTACACAACCGAGTGACAAACGTGCGATCTCCGTCGACTTCCAGTGTCCGTTGACCAACGCATGCCTATTACGATCCCAAAAGCAGCATCATCGCAAATGAAAGCATGGCAATCCATGATCGGTTGGACGAGGAACCGGACACATAGCCGTGCATTATCTCCGCTCTTGTCAACGAGCCGAGTGGCACTTCTGCCAATATCTTAGGACTCCTTTCCGAAATCCGTGTTACAAGCTTTTCAATCTCGGCTATGCATGCTTGCAACTGAAGTGCCGATGGCTTCGTAGGGAGCGGTTGATTGATTACGAATATGTCTCCCTCGGGGGTCAACGCGCCCCTCAGCATGCACTGCGATACTTGAATCTGTCGCCCCAGGGCAACGAGCATAGCACCCAGCGTTACTGCATCCCGGTCCAACTCTTCATCCATCACGTGCAAGATCCTATCAAGCTGTAAAAGAACAAGTAGATGCGGGCCTTGTCTTAAATTTGAAAAGCACGACTTGGAAAAGAAATGATACAGATATAACAGGATTTAAACTATCTAAGGATCTGCACTCTAAATATCACTATTAGAAACCCTATTGTCAAGATCTGACCGAAACCCTTGACTGAACAGTTTTTACTCCTCTCAAATGCGCTGAAGAATTCTAAATTCTCACCTGCTTCCGAGAGTAGAATAATCTCGCGGCTCCTCCGCATACGGGGCAGCAAGCACCGGGGGGAGTGACGCCGATACAATTGGGGGCAGCTAATGGTGGGCATTGTACGATCTCTCCGCATCGTTGTATCGCCACATTGCCAACGAGTCCCACAGCAATGCAAGGTCCCACGTAATCGACCGACGTCCCAGCTCCCCATGCGGAGCACTCGTTCGGATAAACTTCGCCGTTTATACCGCACACGGGACCGCGAAGACTGCATCCCTGGAGGCACGGCCCTCTGTACCCAAGTGCGGCACCGGCGCGAATCAGAGCACACAAGGAAGCGTGCTCTCTGTTATCCTTATCGCAGACGGGACCATTCGTATCATGACGAAGATCACAGTCGAGTGAAACGCACTCGTGCTGGGCACAGGGCTTGTGGATATTCGACAAGCATACGCGGGGCCGTCGAACGCATTTTTCCGTACTGTCGCATGGGTCCGGAGTGCATGGATCCCTGGATGAACAGCTGCCGAACTCGATTTTGTTCATCCGAACGCCAAAGCATTTCGCCAGGCAAGCCGATGCGAATGTAACCCCGAGTCTTCCGCATACGGGGACATAGTGGGCCGGACAATCACAGGGTAAGGAGGCCGCCCTGAAATCGCCGCAGCTTTTGCGAGAGCACGTGATCTCACCTTCGAAACAGGTGCACGGATTACACTCGAGGTAGAAATTCGATCTGTGCGTGACAAACCTGTCTTGAACCCAGCAGGAATTGAAGCTGAAACAGTTGAGGTCTCTGCACTTTTCCAGACCGTGCAACGTGCACTTGCAAATTTTCAGACAGCCTTGCTGCTCGGCTCTCGGAACCTGGACCCAAGTGCCCAGAGGGACCGTTTGCTTGGAAATTTCACCCAACAAACAACTAGCTACGCACTGATGAATCTTCGCGGCGTTCGGATGCAGAATGCAGACCTGATTAGGCAGGCAAGGATTCGGCAGGCAGGGTGTCGTGATGTCCTCATCGGGTAAAAGCGTTACTCCGAACTCCGGGGAATCTTCGAGGTATGGTTTCAGCGAGACACACGGCATGTCTTGACGCGGAGGGGAGAGTTTTGCGCACAACGTGGCCGCCGTGTGAGGTCCCGTTATCGCCGACCAATCCACGCATCCTGAAAGAAGCTCCAAGCAGTCGTCTCTGCAAAGACGCGTTTCGTGAATCCGCGATTCGCACGGACGCAATTGAAACAAACAGGCCGCTGCGCGAAGCGTTTTAACAGGACACGAGGGTGCAGCTCTTACTGGTAGCCCCAATCCTGTTATCACACCGCCTCGAACCCAATGATCGGCTTCCCATCGTGCAGCGTTGTCCGCGGTCGCTGAACACGTTCTAAAGAACAGAGATCAAAGTTACTCGCTTTTTTTATTCATCCATAGTGACGCAACAATACGTTTTGCACAATTACCTGAACAACGTGGTCGGCCTGTCATTGTACCGTGAGCAATAGCTCAGCCCGGAGCATCCCGGCTCGCATGGATCGTCTGAATCGTCTAGACACCTTCTAAGCTCCCCTTCCATGGGGGACGATAGGCACTCGTTGTCGAGTTTCGACCAAGCCGACTCCCAGTCTGCTTGAAACACCCGCCAGCATAATTTTTTGCAATTTGATGTATAGGCTCGGTAACAGCACGAGAGTTTCGCAGCATCTAGGGGAAGACGCGGGGGTTCCGGAGCGGTTGTGGTCTTCATTATGCACCCCCATATCGGCGAGTGAGGCAATATCAGACCACATTTTTTCTCCAACGTATCGAAAATATCCTGATTAGTAACCGCCGTGCGCAAAGTACTCCGACAGCTTTCTAAACATTCGATGCTTGTGGCTTCGTCGCAGCAGTGTAAATCTGGCGGGGGGAAAACAGAGTTGAAAAATTATCCATACATTTAAAGAGACGGTAATCGTTTGTTAACGAAGGCATCGGAAGCTTACATTGCTTTGGATTTTCGGCACTCTCAGCTTCAGCAACCGTTTTCAAACACTTGGGCATTTGATTCTGGCAATTGTTTGCGCTCAGCTTACGCGAAGACTGTTTTCCAGGATTGTGAAAAGCCGTTCTGCACACACCCCGGCACGTCTCATTCGTCACATTGCTGCAGCATCTTTCGCTTTCTTCCTGCTTCTCCAAGCACGAGAACAATTCCAATTCATCACTCTGCCTGCAATCTGCATCTAAATCCGACCTGCTGCCTGCCAAAGCACATTTCATCCCACAAATGAAGTTCTGCGACAAATGACAGCATCCTCTGCCCACCCAGTTCTCATTCTTTCGCGCTTCTGTAATGAAAAATGTTTATCTGTGATGCTGCTTTGTGTGTTACTTTATGATTCACCGCTGATATTATTATCGATATTATCATTATTGCCATGTTATGTTCTGTGGCTCCTACGGCTATATCTGCGATATCGTCTTCTACTAGAAGAACAGCACTGAATAATATTTATTACACTCCATTTGCATCTCGCCAAAGAATAGAACGCATTACGCATAGCAGCGACTTTGACATGCCGATATACATTGCAGATAAACTGCTCGGTCACAGGTCAAGTAAGCTAAATGTTATCCATTGCACGGCTTATGTCTGAGAAAAAGCAAACTATTTAAATTTCGAATATGCATACAAGAGAAGAGGACAACTTTGACTAAAGTACATGCAGGCAAGCCGTTGTGCAAAAAGCAAGCTTACTGGCAGCGGAGGATTGTAGCAAAGACAATTATTTGAAGACTACAAGCCATTCTTGAGATATTGACCTCACCGTTTACAATAATTTTTTTTATCGCGGTACCATAATTAACAATAAGTACGAGTAGGTACGAACTAAGGATTTTAAAAAAGTGTCGACAATGCGAAGTAATGAAATGGCAGTATACTGATTGACATAGGCGTTTAGTCAGGACATTATGTAAATGGAATGTTTAAATCGCGTCCGCGATGTAGCGTTGAAAGAATAATTCAATATCGGTGGGCGTCGGCGACGCACATTATCCTGCAATCAATCTTGAGGGCAAACACCCGGTCGGCAGAGCCCGGTAGTAAGGCAAACGATCTCGATGTACCGAGTAGCGCTTGAAAGTATCACATGACTCTCAATGGAATGGCAAAGAAACAATCAAGAACGATTTTCGGTGCATAAGTAGGGGTGCGTGTGTGTATAAAGTACTGCAAGAAGCTACTTACTTTCCACCGTTGAGTTGAAGCAGTCCCAGAACTCGGTCTGAAATAAGTTCGCGCTTTAGACGAAAATAGAAAGGTACATAAAACTGTTGAAACGTGAAACTATTCGCATTTTCAAGTTCTTGCGGGTATGCATGAATCAAGATTATAATGGATGTGAAAAAGTAGGGATCAGGTTGCATCCTGCCTTCGCATTCATCTTTTATTGAACGCGATCTAAACGTGTTGGGTAACACCACGAGGTAACACCATTGTCATCATTTTCTACGGTGATATGTATAGGAACTGGCACTCCACAACGTGCCACCGGTCAAATGTGAATGCAATACCTGGGGTACAATGCGAAAAGAGGAGAAAAGAATTCAATAGATCAATTAAACGCGGCTTACCAGTTCCGCCGAACAAAGCTGCGAAAGGTTCCGACTCGCCTCCTCTCTGATCTTCGGGTCTGCTCCGATCTCGACCAATCGAATCTGGAGAGATGAAAACCGTTAGTCGTGATAGTCTTGCAAGAATATTTCACGTGTATCGAGGAATGTAGAAAAGTGGGGTTTTTAATTTATCGCGTCGCGTTGGAGAGACAAAACGGTTGGCTCCTTCTGATGGTTGAAATTTGCGTGTAACTTGATAGCGCGACTGCTGTTAATAGCTGAGACCTTGTATACAGCAAAAAGGAGTCCGGAATCTGTGGACATATTTACGAACACCGTCACGACGGGAGAGGCTTCCTCCTTGGCTGCGGAGGTGAATATCAATTATGGAGAAGGAATTGGAGACCTCACGTGGCGTATCGCGTGCTCATTCAAAATTCAATAAATGTCTCTGAGACGAGGACGAGGCATCGCGCGTCCGTTTCTTCATGTATTCCAAATCACGTGGCAACTCATGTTGGTTTTCTACGACCACCAACGGTTCCAGCGAACTGTTCGTGTCGTTCGAACGACTACGTACGACGGGAACTTGAGTCTGCGGAGGGGTCAGAAGCGACCACCTTCACCATAAGTCACTGTCCGCCTCCGCTAATTCGATTTAACCTCGACCCTCGACCCAGTCATCGCTGGTTCTGCAAGGGACACAAGGCGAAGGGAGTCTGAATTCAAAAATGACCCCATGAAAAAGAATATTGTATCCAATTTCGTCCGCAAGGTTCCATCCTTCTCGCCCGTTGACATCCGCAGCGGATGATTGCTCCGGTTTAATCAGGGGATGTCAAAGTGGCGTTTGTATACATTAAGGCTGCAGGACGAGGATGGCCTGTGGAGGAACGACGCAAAGCGTCGCGACGCGAACCCGCGTATTTTCGTCGCGTGTATTCTCGGAGGTATGTGGAACACGGATGGTGTAAAGACGGTCTGGACCCATAAGACGACACGAGGCTTCGCGATGACCCCCCAGTGTCAGATACTCGGGCTTCCCGAGTTCGGGTGTATGATAAATTACGAACCCTACTCGCTACCGAGTGACCTTGACACCTGTTCGAAGGACTCTGAAAATGGTACGCCTGATATCGAGCTCGGAATCATTGCCATTTACCCAACGTGCAAATTTCTGGAATCAATTTTCGACGACGAAATGTGCTTGTCACATTACCGGCACAATTGTTTTCGTAAATTTGTTACTACGTTGAAGTTTTTTCTCGACTCATACCGTACCCGACAAGACGGTAGCAGAGTTTCGGATAAATTTATCCAAGTGAAGAACTTCGTTAGGTATAATAATCAGACGAATCCAAGCCGTTTCAATCTTCTTTAGTCGGCGACATTTATTTGCGCGTGTTTCGAAATTCCTTATCCGAGAATATGGTAGATATATAAAGGTGATTATAAATCTATCATACGCATACACAACTTGCGCGACGAGTAACACATCCCGTGGATAATTAACGGCGTCGTTAACGGCGAGGGTGATGCAGTGATCGCTCAGCCACTCGGTGTATCCAAACTGAGATATAAGTGTTACGTGCAGCGGCTATGAAAATACCAGTGCGGGAGTATATGAAAAATTCTAACAATCACATATGATATATAAGTACGCGAGTGATTTATCCACCGACGCCCGAGTTACTTTGTGCGTTTCTTAAATCAACCGCAACGTACGCGATACGTAAAACACCCTGCGGAATCCGGTTAATGTGATTCTGCACGTGCCTCTTGTCGCGAAAAACGAACGTACGCACGCTATTTTAGTTCCTTTTGATCCGCACTCGGGTTTAGAAGAGCGTCTCTCTCGCCTTCTCTCTTTTTCCAGACTTTGCGAGCTCGTGCCCACGCTACGCGACGCGCGGCGAGCGATTGCGCCACGGTGTCGAACATCGCTGGTTTTTGGGGCCCCTCAAAGACCCTGCAGCAGCTTCTTTCGTCGCTTCTCGGACCCGCGGCCGAAACTATCGTGCCTAAACGTCGTAAATATTACCCCGGGGGTATTTGGAAGAAAACACCCAACAGCCACCATACGGCAGGACGCGCGTACGTGCGCCAAGATTCAGTTGCGCTTCGACGGGCCTTGGGCCCTTGTGTAAAAATCGGTTATGTACCTACTAACGTAGAGGACGCGGGCTGCCGGTCCGCGGGTTTCTACCTCGGATCCACGAGACTTCCGGTTATTTTACTTTTAGATTCCTAAGCAGGAAGTCCTCATCAGCGTTAGGCCTAACGCGAAGATCTGTCTTTTGCCTCGTGTTGCATACAGCATTGCCGTGCTGCAGCAACTGTAAGCTATAGCTGCAGGCGTAGACCGATTGTCTCATTGTGTATCCCCGGAGTGCTTACGGCAATGCGTTATCGTGTCCACTGTTTTTACTGCCGCTTGACTTTTTCCTAGCAACGGCCAACCGAGTGCAGGGATTTCCTCCCAGCGCTTATAATAATACAACCGAGACAGGGAAGGAACTATGAGACGTAACTTGATCTATGTTTGACGGAAAATGTACGTTCTGTTATATATGTATATAAGGTATATATAATGTAAAATATTCTAGCTACTTATGGTAATAAATTGTTACAACAGAGAGAGCTCTGTGTTGTGCTACGCGTGTATTTTTGTTCTATAATTTAGAAATATACCGTTTGGATTTATCAAAGCGACTCGCTGTAGGGATATAATGCAGCTGACGCGTCGTGTCGCGCGGCGTGCGGCTCGCGTGTGTATATATAGTTGCATACGTAGGTATTTAGCGTTTGAGTCCTCATCGCGCGTTTCAAGAATATTATCCTATTTGTGTAAATAACAGATAGGCAGCGTTAAAAGAAAACTGTTACTTTTCTAAAACAAACGAATATCTCGGCTTATACAGGCCGCAAAGCGCGGTGAAGGCTATAAAGATTAAATTTATACCCGCGCGAGTCGGAGACGCAAAGTTGATCTAAAATTCTTTTTAATCCGTTCTCTTTTTCCCCCCAAATTCCCGGACTGTCTATACGCAGAGGAAACGAAGATAAGGAATGTCGTAAAAACTTGCAGTATTACAGACATGTACATGTCTGGTTTTTTTTTTTTTGTTCCCACTTTCTTCTCCTCTTTTAATTTTCTTCTTTTTCGTTTTACTCCACGTGGTAACAGGACACCACGCATACCTAACGCGTAGAAACAGTATCAGTGATATCAAAAACCCGCGGCTTATTTTCCGAATCCAGTTATAATATTTGCGTATGAATGAGCCGGCGCCCCGCTGCTCCTACGTAAATCTCTCAGCGGGTCCAACGCCATCGATACCATCTCCGCTCTCGCTTCGGGGCCCCAACAGCAGTCACCAGGCCCAAAATCGTCCCACGTTGCATCGAGCGTATAGTACACAACGAGAATCAGTTTCAAGCTCACAGAGATCCTTCGGTCCACGAAACGATGAATGATTTCCGCGAGAAACGGTATTAATGTAATGGTAAAAATTGTTCGAGCCTCCCGCAATTTTTGCATGGTTCGCGTTAATGCAGGGGATCTTCGGAGAAAAAAACGACGAGTTCCTGCGGGAGACTAACCCGACACCTGAGCAGCCCTTTTCAAGTTTTCACCCACGTGCAAGGCCCATTCCTCGATGGATTTACGGACCGGATAGCCGAACCAGACCCGATGTGCCACCCGCAGCCTGGCATGCACTCGGACTTGGCAAAGAGACGAGTGGAGGAGATGGCTGAGTTTTATGTAGGTGTGGAGGGTTTGTATATAGCCGTACGCATACGCAGAACGGCCGATCAATCGGGGCTTTATTTTATTTACAATCCATCGTCTCTGGCTCTCCGCAACTCTAGTTTGAATATTTATGTTCGCGTGATTTCATCGCGCGCTCGATTGAACCGCGCGTAGGTATACTGCAGCTCAGCTCTGGCTTTGATCCGTTAGCTTTAACGAGGATCGATTCATCAATCCGGGCATATCCGACGATTAAAATGTTCACCAGCCTCGAGGAGCCCTGTAGAGCGTGATGTGATTCGGCTGACAATATAACCGTGATATTGCGAAGATAAAGAAACGCCGACGTCTAGGATGACCGAAAGCTCGCGCGCAAAACCGATTAATCGAAGTGTTTATATTACAGGCATACGCCGCGTTTGAATTGATCGCTTTACCGCCGGTACGTATCTGTTATTCACGTCGGTTACTCTCCGTCCAAGAACACGTGGCTAACACGGTACTTTTTCTCGCGTCGAAGAGCTCGAGTTACTCCTTGGATGTTTCAACTTTACCACGTGCATGTTTTAGGTAGGTACGTAGAAACTGACTCTGCAAAGTGTAGTAACTTAAGTGTGTTCGACGTACCTTTGAACAAACACTGCGACAGGAACCAGCCGCCAAGTGGCAACAGAGAATCTCTGCAACAGACAATAACAACGAAGTGACGTTAGTGAGGGGTAAATGAAGTGGACAAAATGGGACCATACCTCTCGACCCTCGTCCGTACGCAGGGCCCAATTGAGAAAAGCCAGAGTCGGTGGTCTGCCTTGCGTCAGGACCCGGGCTGACCAGCGGGACAGCTATTCTCGGGGCATGTGGGCCCGATCCGTCAAATCTCGAGGGCCCACCCGTATCCCGAGCCCGGAAAACCTCTTATTTTATCCAAGTGAAATTTAGGCGAACCCGGATGAGAGTCTCTTCTTCGCGGTATGGACGCATAGACCGTGATACATGTTCGTAGAGGGCATCGGTATAATTCCATCGTTTTACATGCGTGTGTCCGCGCATAGCGCATAGGTCCACCAATTAAGTTTAATAGACAATAATTAGTCCGCCAACCTCCGTTTTCTCATCACTCGTTTCGCCCCCGCCGCCCCATCGCAATCCATCGTATGTTCGTAGTATACCTACTGTGAAATTAACGTCATGCACTTTGTCGTCCGAGGAATAATGAGAGCTTCTTTGCCTCGACGGTCGGTTCGATGAAATTTCTCGATATTCTCGGTATTCAACGATACGCGACTACGCGATATGTAAATAATCAATGCCATTCGTGCACTATGTAAGCCCGATACCTTGCAGTAGGTACCTACCTATAACGGCTTCGAGTAAAGCATAGACCGACGATGGGACTCGTTCGAATGATTTTTACGGATCGTACTTGCGGGTCGACAAAGTAGCTTCATTTGATGTTTCAACGAAGGCTAATGACCCTCTCCATTAAGGGGTTAGTGATTAATAACGCAACTCGCGCTCAAAGATCGTTCATCGTGTGCACCGCGCGCACACACACGGATGCGAATGTAAATATAGGTGCGTATAGAGCTATCGGCGTCCCCGTTTAGGTACGCGATGGGAAGGTTCAAAGGCACTGCCAATAGTCGAGTTATTATAACTTTGAAGGCTCGCCGGGCGAACCGGAAGTCTTTGATTTCCACCCGAGCTGCCGCTCGCCGTTTTTCCCGAGAAGCAGTCAACTATTGCTTATCTGTTCCAAGACACGCACGCGTTACCGCTGCTAGAAACGCGCGACCCAGCCGGCCAAGTGTAAACGTGTAACTGGAGCAGAATTTAAGGGTGTTCGTTGATAGACCTTTCTTCTTGGCTGTCAGGAGATCAAAGGCTTTTTCGGCTCAGTCTCGTAACGAGTCAAAGTAGCCTTTCGTCTCGGACTCCTCGCGTCACCACCGCATGTCACCGATATACGCATGTCGTAATCGAAACGATGCCGCGGACTTAATTGGGTGAATTTCGAATCGAAACCGGGATGTTGTAGCAGGTTAGAAGGTAACTTTGACGGCGCGCAGTGTCTTTGACAGGGGACCCGGACGATGACGCTTGGCGCGTATTATTATTCGTCTGCATCTTAATTAGAAATATCGCTTCTGATGGTAATTAGCGCAACGCTGATTAGCCAAGACTCGACATCCTCCTCCGGTCGGGTCCTCTTACACGGGGCGACGTCTATCCAGCGGTGGTTGGTTGTTGGTTGGTTCGTTGGTTCGTTGGTCGCTCGGTAGGTCGGTTTCCGTCGACTACTGACACGGTGATTGCCGTCGACATACGAAAATAGCTATAACCGAGGAGCGGGTTTCGTACGGTCTCTTCGCGGTCGGCCGGCGAACTCGGTGCGGGTTACCGGCTTACCAAAATTCAAACAGTTAAACAAACGACAGAAGTTCCGAGGACTGCGTGGGCTTCGCCGTCAAATCGGGTTAATCTAGATCAACGACTGCGGGATTCATCCGTGTTCACCTCGCGCCTCTAAGCCCTGGACCGCTAGCGTCACGCCCACCCGTCCCATCGGGCCCAATACCGACTCAATTAACGTTATTCCATTACGGAAGCAATCGAAACTCCATTCGACACACCGATCACTCCAACCCACCTCAGCAGCAGCACCGAAATTTTCTTAGACTTGAGTCGACCCTCATCGCGATCGACGAGACAACGTGGCTGTTTCCGTTCTGATACCTACGTCTTACAATCGGAAACGGACCTCGCTTCCCGGTCCGCGCGAGATTTCATCGGCAAAGGGAAGTCGCGTGTGGGCGACAAGCAGATAAGTCCCTAGTCCCTTTCGGTAGATGGAACCTCGTAAAGAACCCAATATGAGAAACAGTTACGTTACAATGCAGAAGAAGTTCAAACTAACTGGACACCGTACTCGGAAACATTCACGCGGTAATCCCAAACTCTACTGTTTTATCAGCTTCTTATGCAAGCTTAACAAGCGGCACTGCCGTGATGGTGATACCATTAGAGCCAATGGCAGGTGGCTTGAGAAGAACGATTCTCGAGGTGACGCTAGAGAGACTCCGAACCCACTTTTAACCGCATGTTGAAGAACCTTATCTAGAAATATGTATATAGGCATGGCACGTATTCAACTAAATTTCAGGGCTTAGAACAATACTGGGATTTTGTTTATATTCACCCATTATTATGCGGTTCGGAGTAAGCACATCGGCTGAACGCGGCTGGTGCTGGTACAGCTCGGGATTCCTCGAGCCTGCGATGTTTCGCTCTGAGCAGCGGCATTCGAGGGACGAACGACACTTTGGAATATTACCATTCCTAACGAAGCGCGAGAGATTAATCAGCATGGTGTTGCTCTCTTCACCTCATCTTTAGCATGCGCTGCTGAGTATTAAGCAGCCGTCCGCGCTTCCCTTTCTTACACACAAGCACAGCCTCAATTTGGTCAATTACCCGATGACGCCACCCGGCCATGCCGCATTTTTCTCCCCGTCAACCCCGGGTTTTAAATTTACAAATTTCTATCCAAAGCATAAGGCAGCGCAGCCGAAGGCCTTGTCTGAGTCGCAATGAATTCAAGCGCGATTAACTCTGCTCCCGTAATGATGATGCGAAAGAAATCGATGTGGCAAAATTGCATCGCCTAAGGTGTAAAGCCACGGATTTTATCCCTCGCATGGTTCAGACTGGTTCAAACTTTCTCGTTGTTCAGTGTCAGTTTCACAAGTCAAGATAATTGCGCCAGTCGTATGGGCCTTGTAGCTACACACCGGAAATGCTGTACCCCATTCCTGTATCCATTTTCCGTTGCACTCAAGACTATAACGACAGTCAGATATTCAACGGTTCTCAGAATGTCGCATATATCGGAGATTCTTGTTGAATTTTCAACGCCATTTTTGCATCCTCTTCTTTGCTTTAATGCGGATTACGTGAGATGTAATAAAAATCGAAACCTGACGTTTCACACCTCCCCGTGAGGCTGACGGTTTCCTCATACGGTTCACCTTGTGCAACTACGTACGAGCCAAGGAAGTGTCGCTTTGTTGCAAACGTTGCACTTTCTCCGAGTTGGCGTGACAACCGGCACACGCCCAGATGGATTCTGCATGCAGCTCAGCCGGTGTATCTATCCATCCATCCGCGGAATAGTAATTATACGATGACGTCCTTGCGATATATTACCATACAACCGTTCATCGGAACTTAGAATACGCATCATGTCCCAGATCGGCAAGTCGGTTGGAGTTTCTAACATAGCCGGTACACAAGACCGCGGACAATTAATAAGCTTTCTTCTCGTTGACTATTAACACATTTCCTTGTTACGGCTCGATGCGTACACACGTATGCGATTCGTTGATTCGATCAATTGCCAGATGACGTCACGCCGCGAGAATGTGTCGCCGTGGATCCTCACCGGACCGGCTTATATCGGTGCAGCGGATCCTCTCGTGGATTAATATAAAAAAAATTTCAAGAGCGCAAACCTATGCATGCCACGACGGCGCAGGTTACAGTGCAGTTTACAGTTTACGCCGTATGCCCGGTGTTTACAGGGCACGGTTTACTGCCTGCCTATATACTCCCTGAGACGCGGCTTATGCAGCTGCATGTGTGCTCCGTATCGTTCCGCGACGACGGGGCCGACGACTCGAAAATTTAAAAGTTAACATCCCACGCCATGAGCGTATGCCACTACCGGTCTTTCCGCTATGCGCGTACACCATTGTCTTATAGGTATATATCCAGTTATATTGCGTACGTCACATGACCAATGATTGGATATTCAAATTCAATCCTGGGCTTCGATTGCCGCGGGGGCGCGGGGGGGAGTTTCTTTTACAATTTTGATGCGACGAGAAATTATGTTGAGACAAGGGAGTCGCCGTTAAAATTTTATCACCGCATCGCTGAACCAGTAGGTACGATGAACGAGTCGTTGCATCCTCTGAGTAACGAGCGTCGAACGTGTTCGATCATTGTTGTAGCTATGGTAGGTAACATGCGTTCTACTGACCAGATACGTCTCGAAGAGCGTATTGGAAATAAACGGACCACGTCGCTGCAATGGTCCGAGCTATCCGAGTGTCCGTGAGGACCGTTGAAAGCATGCGTGGCACTATCGCTATAATTAGGGACTGTCCACGATGTTATAGGAGCATATCTTTCTTTTTTCTTTCTTTTTTTGTTTTTTTAAATTTTGTCAGGATATATACCGAATTTAGGACGCGTAGTGTGAAAAATATTCTACGCTGCACAGCCGTGATCGACGAACGTTTCGTTACATGCACATCAGCGTGACGTATGAAAATAGTTTTTTAACTGCGAGGTGGCGTGTTTTTTCTTTTTTTTTTTCATTTATTAACTTATCGCACTCGTTTGTCATGGAACGGTAATTACTGTACCCGTAGTAGCCTTCTGGTGCACTTTTCTAAACCATGCAGGAGTATAACTCTTTTTCGAAAGAGCATTGCGATCAGAGCACGAAGGTTACGAACGAGTGAAACTGAGAAACTAAGTAGAAGAAAGTTTGACGAAAAGCAAAGTGGATGATTCCGTTAAATTGTTTGATAAATCTCGTGGAAGCACGAGCAGGGTTGAAAAAATTAATTTTATCGTCGTGTTACGCAACGTATACGTTACAGATATAGTAGAGCTGCAAGTTTTTATGGGGTCAGATTTCTGAACTCTTAAATTGAACCGTTCGATGCACGCAGCTGGCTTTTTGGCTCCCTCGTAGAATCTAGAAATAACGATTGAGCCAACGTTTTATGAAAAATGAATAACTTTGGCCGAAGAGGACGACGTACGCGTGCCTTTTATTTATCCTACACTAGTCTTATGTAATAATTTATAGTTGTACCTATAATATAAGCTCGTGAAGCCGAATGTCGGATACGCGCTGACGACGCTACGTCCGCGTCGGGGCGTCGAGCGTCGGTGCGTGGGCCCGAGAGATGTGTGTCTTGTTTGAGTTTTTCTCTCGCGCGAAGCTGTCACTTGTTTTATGTCTTTATTTATCTTCTGCCCTCGGCGCACCGGCCCGTATCCTTCATACCGGGTGTCGGAGTTCGATTCGTCGATGGGAAACAACCTCTTCTCACCATTGGGTATAATCTTATACGATCAGGCAGGGATCAGCGAATCCTACTAAACGTAAGCCCTTTTAAAGAATCCTGCACCGAGCATCGATCTCGCTGTTCAAATTCCGTCACAGATTTGCGTTTTTTTTTCATTTTCAAAGTATGCAGTATATGCTAAACATCTAAAAAACGAACGGAATGAGAGTCGTTTAATCTTTCACCGTAGAGCAATATTCAACAATGGAATAACAACGCAACCGAAATAAAAATTCAATCGTACCAGGCCTGCAGCTCGTCTCCACGAGAAGCTTAGGAGCATCTTACTCAAAAAGCGCATCTCTCCAGCAACCTCTGTGGGGACTGGACCAGGACCGTGCTGCAGTAAGTCACGCCTGGCACTTGTACCGAACAGTTTCACGCTCACTTAAACTCCCATCAGATATCCTCCCAGCTCCCTATGCCGTGCAACCGTCACCGCATGCGACGATTGCATTGAGACGTTCAAGATCCGAGATCCCTCATAACGCATACATAATTATTATACATTCGGCGCTTTACTTCAGATATTATTCCACGATGGCGTGTGAATTACGACGTGGGTTACACGGACGTGTAATAATGCGTGATCAGCGATTTGAGGAAATATGACAACATTCTGTGTCTTCCGGTCGAACGAGATTTATCAGACGAATACAGGACGCAGCTTTGGATAAATTTGAAAACTCTGATCAAGATACTCGGTCGAATCTCGAATCAAAATGTTTATGGTCCTTGGACGTATTTGGGTTGTACAGCTACCCCTAACACGTCAACTGTAAGTGGCGTACACCTTGTAACGAGTAAACGACCCGACATGTGTAAAGCGTGTAGTATATCGCTGCACCAAGTTGCACCTAAATGGTAAATGAAAATTTACCCAGTTTAATGACTTCCCGTTTAACCCCGTTGACGTGTATAACTATAAATTTACGATTATACGCACTTGCGCGAAGCCAGAATGCAGCTACCCTACGGACTTCCAACTTTTTTACGACTCGCTGACAAATAACCTTCCCTCCTGTTTCTAAAGCACACTTCTTACACAAGGTTTGAGGAAACTGATTTTTATCAAGCCTCAAGACTGTCCAAGAAGTGCAATTTCTTGTTCAATTAATTGATAAAATTTTGTGCGTTTGAAATAAGTTCACTTAACGTTGCTCAAGGTTGACTTCGATAAGTCGTGCTGGAATATGTTTACTTACTAGATATCGTTGAACGCGAGGATGAATTACACCGAACATCTGGCCGCGGAGAAATTACTAGTGGTGCAAAATGTGTGGGACAAAAATTGGAACACCGTTAGCAAACACCTCGGGTAAAGACGGAGGTTTCAGTTCGCCTGATAAATTTAGCAAAAATAAAAGAAGTAGAAGAAGCTAAGTGGGAGAAAAACGAAATGAGACGAAAAGAGAAAAGATAACATTTCGAAAAAAAGAATAGTGGGTCCGATGGAAAGACACGCGCGCGACGGGGACTGCAGTTGTTAATAAGAAAAAAAAACAGATAATGACTGACAACTATTTATATCCAACGGGGTGCGTAACCGCCGCGTACCGCATTTATGTGCTCGTCGCTCTTTGCCGCGGCTCATTTGAATAGAAGTGCATTTGTGATTTTCACCTTTACTTAAAAACTCCGTCACGGTAATTATCATTCGTCCAATGCATCTTTCATATAGTTAAGCGCATCTGCTGCATTTTATATTTGACATTCGAAATTTCTACAGGAAATGAAAATTGATCCTTCTCAGCGTCTTTGTCGCGGTGAAGATCGCGATTAATCGAATCATAGATCGTTCCGAAGCTGTTTCGTAATATGAACGTTGAGAATGAATTTAACCTAAATAAATGTCATCCATGGTTCGACTTGTAAATTCTAAGAAAAATGCGGAGTATGTCCCGTATAAGCATCACGCAACTATATAACTAATTAAGTAATTAAGCGTGATGTACAGTGCAGATCGAACACGAACCGTGAGAACATAACGGAGCATGTTGTAGCTGAGTTTTAATAGGGCTGCACACATGAGTAACACCGAGCTTTGAATATCTCGCTGTTTCGTTGTCCAAACCCCGAAAGCATATTCCCCTAATTCATTATTACGCCGACCGCGATAAGCCCGACTATTAACTGAAACATGCCGGTGTTCCTCGTCTTGTCACTTGACAAGAACCCCACCGACCAACGAACGCGTATGAACATTTACATGTGCACGGTTACATGTGCATGTGCAGCAGTAGGAACGTGTGTTCAAATGAACTCCGGCACACGAATTAAGCTCCTCGGTCCGGCGACTTTGCCGCGTCGAGTTATTACGAGTTAGCTGCACGGTCTCCGATATGGTTATTAAAAGCAAAAAGGAGATAAGAGGGTGGAGCGGGGAGTAAAAAAATGGAAGAAAAAGTAGATTCTCCCGGAGACGCATGTGTCGGGAAGCTGTCGTCGATCTCTTCTTCTACCCATGACAAAGTGTCGAACCCGGGCAAAAGTTCAATGAATCCTCTTTAATATCCTACACTCGTTACACACATCGCTTTTTATTACTTCACCAAAGATAAGCTCGTATCTTTCGATACGACGACGTTTCTATCGCGCTGCTTGAAAGTTTAACGAATGCTTCTACTTTTCATTTTCCTTGTTTAAACTACAAGTCGACGTACATAAATACGATACCGTGCTCTATGCTTATCCCCGTTATATCAGGTGTCGCATTTGTTTCCCCTCCCCAATTAACCGAATACCATTAACCGTGATCCCCTCGGCCACTTAGCGCGCCCCGGAGAAATCTAATTGCAAAATAGGACGATCTACCCACTGCGCGTTGAATACGAGATAAAATATTTTTTCTCGCACTGTCATCGGACGGCATGTGAGTGTTTCGGTTAAATTTTGCCGCCATTTCTCGAGAGGTATGAATTTTCGCGCGCAAATATTTCTATAATTAAGATAATGAAAGACTCACCTTGTCCGGCATCAGAAAGTGCAGAACCGACGTAAAAAACGACGAAGAGAGTCAAGTAGGACCCAAAGCTCGGTGTCATCTTGGTCAGAGATCGATGAGGTTCGCTTAATCACCAAGTGTACGTATCGAATGTAAATAAGCACGCGATGTGCAAAATAAGTATCAATTCAACGAACGGTGGTTATCGGAAGGGTCAGGTGGCGAACTCGCGGTTATTCACATCACGGCTCACATCGTGAATCATGATTCTCGGATCCGTCCCGCGGGTTGCGCTTAATAATGCATTTGACGGATTAGCGTGCCGCCCGATTTGTTGCCGGATAAAGGGACACGCGGTTGTGCGCGTTCGCCGCGCTCGCTCGCTTCTGACTGACTGACTGACTGAGCTTTCGAGCCATTTGAGCATCCGAAAGCTTTTGCCGCGCCCCCTTCACCCCCCTCCCCTCTCCGACTCCGGAGGCCATCGCCATCCTTGAGGAAGAGATCGCGTGGGCGGGCGGGACGCGTGCTCAGTGTCACTCGTGCACCCGATGTTGTGACACTCGACGTTATCCCGTGTCCACTGCACCGTCGGCCGTCCGTCCGTCCGTTACGCTTATTCCTTTTTACTTACTCTCTATTGGGCCAGTCGTTTCGGGCCCCGACTCGTTCCGCGTCCGGAAACAGACTTTGAACCTCGAAGATATCCGGTCACATTGTTTGACACCCTCTGTCACTTGTTTGACGAGAAACTGCGCAGTCACTCTACATTTGTCCGCCATCCCATTACACCGACTACCGATTAAAAAAAGAAGTCAGGACAAGCTTTCTCGTCTAGTTCTTCTTTGCTGATGAAATTCCGTATTCAAGTAACTTGGACATTGGCGATTTTTCCTCTTGTGATTTCGTACAGAATGATCGAAACACTCGCAACATTGACTTTTCTGTAACGGAAATTTAGAGAGCTGAACATATGGCACATGCGACTTGAATGCGTGGATGGGGATTGATAATAACTTATCCATCGTAAATGGGTACACCGTATTTCGCAGAAGCAAATCCGTAATCAGAGGTATTATTTTATCCTCCTTATGCAAATATCGCGAGACAAACTTGGAATTTATATCGCGCTCGTATGCGATATGCTGTTTTCGCGACTTGCCTTTTATGCTTGCTGCAAATATGCGGAACGGATTGTTCTACACGTTCTACTTGTACGCAACGCGCGTCGGACTTTCCTACGAGTTGTTCTACGATCGACGCCGCGTTCCGCCGCTAAATTCAGACAATCCAAAATGATACTGAAAAAGGCGATAACCCAAGGGCACGCATCCGTTGACATAAACTTTTTACCCTCACCGTTTACAGATGACTGCTCAACTCAATGAATCAAAAACGATATGATATACATACAAGCTATAAAGCGCAATGACCCTCTCGGTGCTGATTCGAGATGCTGAGGTTTCGTGAGCCAGACGCCCATAAAATTTTTTCAAAATCGTAACGGTGAAGTTAAATTATTATCGCCTGGATTCTTCTGTTAATTTTCATTCATCTATTGCCCAACATAATCGGGATCGCGAATATGTACATCGAGTAACGAGAAGCGAGGAAGGAACGTAACGCAACGTGATTGACGGATCGGAGAGATTGCAGGCTCTATAGAAGAGAGATGTAATTTATTAATTTATTCTAACAATAAATTGCTCTCAATCCGCACGTGGGTAACGGGCTGCCAACGAATCTCCGCAACAATCGCCATGTATACAGGAGTAAAGCAATCGCGTATGTATGGTTGAGAGATGCGGGAGTGTGCGTCAATTCACGTAGAACGGCCGATAGCGTTGGCTTGAAGCTAAGGAGACCTCACAATTTCACAAGGTTCTCAAAATTAGTCTAAAGTTCGTTTCACGCCCTCGGTTTCGTTTTTTCGCCACGTATCGTCGCCATGCAGACTCAAGAAATCGCCTTCCGTTCGGGATTTTTATTTATGTATTTATTTTTCTTCTGCGAAACTAACTTTTAGCGCGTACTTTTGGGCAAGATTATTGATCTCGCCGGAATTTCGGTATGGCGACATAAAACCGTCGGACGATCAGCCACGCAATATTCATTGCGTAATCGATATCAGATATTAATTTATGCCCACGCGGCCGCGCAATGCGTACGATTTATTTGATCAATCCATCGAGGTGTTTGAACCTCTCGCTGTTGGACGGATATGTACGTACCCCACTGGGTACGACTGGTTTCTTGACCTAAGCCTGTCGCACGGTTCTCTTTATACTCTGTTATGTTAATCGTTTCGGTATGCATATAAATATTCAAATGAAGTCAAAACTGCTTATAGTATCAGTTATCACAACAGACAGATTGTGTGGCAGCTTCGACAATTTCGCGGTTCATCAGCAAGACCTATTAATGATCCGCGATCCTGCTGTCCACATGGCTCTGCGGGAGAACCGCTCTGCGAATGAAAAAAAATTCACGTGTTAATTGAAAGGCTTGAAGCTACTCGGGAAGACGAGGAGCGACGAGGTGATTCTGAGAGGGGGAAAAAAAGACACGCGTGTATTTACGTATAGCTTCGTACCGAGAGGTGATGCTGTGAGCGATAATAAT
The DNA here is from genome assembly GCF_021901495.1 of Neodiprion virginianus. Lineage (NCBI taxonomy): Eukaryota > Metazoa > Arthropoda > Insecta > Hymenoptera > Diprionidae > Neodiprion > Neodiprion virginianus. The sequence continues at coordinate 33,063,862 of NC_060877.1, read as the reverse complement.
TATACACGCGAATCATTCAAATGTTAAAAAGGAGATTCTATCAGCACGCGAGCGAATTGAAATTTACCAACTACGTGTAATTGTACATATCTGTAGGTGATCGCGTCGTAAATTCTGAGACTGTGCATAATGTATTTTCTGATTACGTTGGCAATAATGTGAAGTTGATAGAAAAAAAAAATAATGTAATTACTCAATCACCGTTACAGGCGGCGCGATTATCATAAAAATTTGCCCTTTCACTTTATACGACTTGACAATGAATTATCACACGATGAAAAAATACTACCCGATCAGGCATGCGGGATCAAAAACACGTTGTAGAAATAAAACAAACCGAGCTACGTATATTATACCTATACCAGCTATTCGTGGATTGATATTCCATGCCTGTTTCTGTTACACCCGAGCCGAATACGTACCTGCAGGCACTCGATTCAACTCGTCGAATTTTCCATAGTTCACCGTGTTCATTCGATTTATGCAAATCTCAACGCCGGATGATTGTTAAGTATTTTCAAACATTCTACGCGCCAGCCATTATTTATAACGTCGATATTTTCCGATAAGGGACGGCAAGTTTAGTACATAACTCCGGTAGCACGAGCACAGCCTTTGTGGTGAACTGGTGAGTTGGGAGGTCCAGAGCCGCTGGTTTGCCCGCGTATGTACATATTTGCCTCGCACGTTCTACCGTCGATAAACACTTCTGGAGACAAGTGACGGAGTATGCGAGGAGAGGAAAGTAAAAAAGATGCTCGTGGGTAGCAGAGGGGCGCAGTGGGGAGGAAAGGAATGAATGAATAGTTCCGTGAACGAGCGCATCCTCCCTCGACCGCCGGCTGCATGGCAATGAGGAAGATCCCGACGTTCATGGGAAACGACACGCGGTTGGCTCCTAACGCGCTACTAAAGATTGTCGACTCGTCAGGAGAATGAATTGTCGTCAGGATCCGGGCTGCTCGTTGAATACTTAGCAGAAGGACTAAATTTACAATTTCCGTTCTCTTCGATCTTACGAGCATTGTTGTTGCCCTGTCGATGCACCGCACGGTCGCCGCGAATTTTCCCACATGCTAATGGATTCACCCTCTCGAGCTGTTTCCCCACTTCCGTGTAATTTTTACCCATTTGTCAAATTGACTCGCACTGATCTCGAATGCCTCTTGGCGTTACAATTCTTGCAGCTTCACCGAGACCAGTGACCTTTCCGGTGTGTGAGCCGCTGTGAAACCCCTTCGGGGTGCGGCATATGCGGTATGAATAACCAAACGTGAGCCGGGGTCAAATTAGCATGAAATATTTTACCGGTATTAGCACAAGGCGACGGGTATAATCTGACGCAGGTCCATCATTAGGTAATGTCCATCCGTCTTCGCTACAAATTACTGTATTCGCGTTACTGATGTAAGGTATTATTTACTCGACAGAACACAATCCTGCCCGAGATGAAACAGAATGACAATATGTAAAAGCGCACGACGCACCGAGGTATAAATTAGGTCTATTTGCAACTATACATCGAACCTCGCACTCGGTGATCGAAGTACCAGAGATGCGATTTGACGAAGCCGTGCCTCAGGGATGATGCACGTTTCGTGCATTCTTCGCTTGGAAAAAAGTTGGAAGAACAATCTTCTTCGTTTTAACATGCAAGTAACAGCCACCGCATATTTATACTTTCGGGACACATGACTCGGGTTCGATGTTTACGACCTATAAACGCTGCGGAGCCGACGGACTTACGGTGTCCCTTGAGAATCATACGCTGCACTCGACAGTTTTGTACGTGCAAGACGTCGTTTGGAATTGAATTCCTACGGGATGGAAAATATTCTGCGAAAACACGAGGTTGGCAGTTGATCGTTACAAGTTCAAGTAGCCACAAATTCTACGTGACTTGAAAAATGTATATTTTACTTATCAAGCCTTTTCGCGGAAAAGAGTCTCGGGAGAACGTTTAACAGATGCTTCAACTTGGCTTTCAACACGCAAACACATTTCCTTCATTTTTCTGCGTTCAAAACTGCACTTGTCAAGAGTGCACCGGAAACCGCGTGAAGTGATAAAAACATTCGCGTACAAAACCACCCTGCATCACGGGAGTAAAATTAATTTACTGTAAAAATTCCGCAATTCCGTGCGCTGACAAAGTTTTTCCACCCTTGTTGCTTACCCCAGTTATATAAAGGGTCGTCGAATCGTCCGGTCTAGACTTTGACCGCATGGCTCGTGGCTTCGCAAAGACGTGCAAAAAATGTTCTGACTTATAGATAGGAGAAGTTTTGCTCCGCGGATGGTTACAATTCAGTCTGGATGATCGATACGAAACCCTCTACTATTCGCGTGAACAGCTGTCGTGACTATCTTTCGTTGATTCAAATCACGGTAGAAACTAATGCGACGTAATACAGCAAGGGACGTTGATCTCACCGGTGTGATTTGTTTGTAAACGGAGTTCAGGGTTACATCCAGTGAATAACGTAGCGATTTGTTAGAGCCTGGTGAAATCGATCGAAATTCATAAACCTCAAGAGTAAACAATATCGGAGAGTGTCGTCGGTTTACCGACGGGGTAAAAGCCGGAAGAGGGTGGTAGTCGTGACCTGAAAATGTAGTCAAGGGGTTGAGAGCCAGGCGCGATGTTTCCGCGTTTGCGCACCACGGCTTGGACCCCCTGTGTTCCAGTATCTCGAGGTCACGTTCGATCCGCTCCATGGCTGATACGCTCTTCCGCATAAACAGCCATGTATAATACAGCCATGCATATACCGCATTTTCGTGCCAAGCGTGCATTATGCCAGTTGTAACTACACCTGCGAGTAACGACGACTGCACCCCTTCCAAGGCCTATGCCTTGGAAACTGTCAAAGAATCGTACGCGTGACGCGGGGTGCCATCGCGTCGTCGCCAAGGGGCTTTCTTCAGTTTCTTTATCCTCCCGTAAGCCATGAACCCTGTCGCGAGAACAACATCCTTGTTCCGCGGAGCGAGTGAAACGCCAGCCTTCTAAGAAGCGCGACCGTTCCGAGGAAGGGGGAAACGGGAACAGTGGCTAAAACGTAGCGCCGTGCGCGTTGGGGGTAGAAAATTTCGCATATGGAGGAAGTCAGGGCACCGTGTTAGGCAACCAAGCCTACACGGAACCCGACCCGTGTTGCATAATATCGCTTTTCTCGTAGACAGTTCCGTCGCGTCCAGTGCCAATCCATGCAAGTAAGTGATCTTTAATTAACACCTTGCGGTTCCCACGCCCGAAATGGGTCATCCTAGACAAATAGACCCTGCTCCACTTCCTGTTCTCAACCCACACTCTGCCCTAGATACGGTCAATTGTAGTCGAGGTACACGGTGCGGTTCACATATTTTCGCGCATAACCGTTACCGGGATTAATTATTTGCCCAGTGTCGTCTTCGTGGATTTGGATTATTCCGAGTGATAATTACCTTCGTTACTCGTCGCCTTTCGGCCGAGATTCAATTGATTCGTGACCCGTCGTCCAAGTGGGAATAATCGGTGTTGTGTACGATGTGCGGTAGCAACGCCTGCAGTCCATGGGCGGTTATTTCAAACCGAAAATATCCCGCGAGTTACACGTCGTTGTGTGCTTACTTCCAAGGTATTACCGGGAATAGCGCGTTAATCGCTCTTCCTCGCGTTGAAAAATTTTCGGTTTAGAATGCCCGCGGACTGTGTTTCTAGCGATTTTCAACGGAAGTTTAAGATTAAACATTTACCGACTAATACACCGCTCGTGAATCGGCTTCTATTATTTTCATTTGTTCAATAAATCTCAAAGAATCAAATTTTCTCCTGCGGAACACCATAATTTATCTACTTTCAACCGGTTTGTAATATATTTCAATCAAAAAGTGTAATTATTATACTCATTTAACGATATTCATTTTTCACATTCTTTCATACACTGAACACTTAAGATCGTTACTTCTTCTCAAGAATACAACAGTGAATCAATAAATTGTTCACATACTTAGTATTTTGCTTAACATAAATGTCAAAAAACAATAACGTCAAATTCATATCAAACAGATTTATAGAGCGAATAATATTTAAAATATCGACATGGCATCGAGTAAACCGTTGGAAATGAGCTACACGTGCGAAATTTGCGGTCTGGAAGGCTTCAACGATGAGGAAATGAGATCGCACATGGTAGTCTATCATCTTCAAGGAGCAGCTAGCTGCCCTTTTTGTGACCTCGGTGAGGTTTCACCTGCCGAAATGCTCGTCCACGTGAACAGCGCTCACCTAGACTACTTAACTCCAAGGTATTTTTTTACAATTTTCATACTGTAAAATAAATCTCCGAATTCGATACTTATAACGTTTAATCAAAGGTTTAGATTCAGACAGAATAAAAATGCAGTCAACCGCCACAAATAAATATAATTCGCCATTTGAATTAACATTCAAATAATTTTTAATGCTTGTTACCATACGTAGCACAACGGATCAGCAACTGATATAAATCACTGTCAGGATGATCTAACATTTTGTAAGTCGATATGTTTTGGAGCACGTATCCCCGATCTTATTAAAGCTAATCGCATAAAACGTTTGTCGGCCGTAATAAATCGTTTAAATACGTTAGCGCCAAGTAAAAGGATGGGTAAATTCTTCTCATCAAGCAGGCTTAATCTGCTATCCAATCGTGTTACAACCTTGCCAACCTTGATCTGCAAAAGATCAGCTGTTCGATATTTCGAATTAGGCCTAGAGTTGGGAACTAAATATATGTGGCAGTTGCGGCATGTAGTTGTGTCATGAGGAGTAACCTCGTTGGATCGCTTGTCTAAAATTTCGTTGATCAAGTAAAAGGCGCAATTCTAACCACACTTCGTGATGTTGAACACGTGTAACGGTCGTTTGACCAAAAGAAAACGGTAAAAATTCTCAACCATTGTGCAATTTTCATACGTCAATTTATTGCCGAGTCAAACGCGTAGCGAGCTATTTGCTGCGAGACTGAAGTTGGGCGTTAAATCGAGTAATCACGATTTATGATACGCGAACCGGTATTAATTGATCAAATGTTTCCAGCACCCCGGAGAACGATATGATGGCCTTCATCGACGACGATCCTACAACGGACAGTGATCGTTATGACGAATGCCGAGGGCCTTCCCCGCCAGCATCTCCGTACGCCCCGCACCTCCAAAACGGCTGGGGTTCTCCGCCACCCTCCAAGCAATTGCAGGAAGAGCGGAAATCCAGCAGTTCAAATCTAAATAATAATATAAACAACAACAATAACAGTAGCATTGTTAACGGTAGGTCTGCTTACTTTTGCCTTCTTCAATCACGGTGCAAACGCATCTTGAAACGTTCTCGCGTTTCAGTACCCGAAGGTGCTGCTGGTCATGGTTCTCCTCTTCGTTCTGGCCTGAACCTTCAGCTTCGTTCACATGCTTCACCTAGGCCACCCGTACAGGAGTGTCCAATGTGTCCCTACACCTCCGATAGCCCACTAAGGCTTGAGGAGCACATCAATCGTCAACACTTTGATTTAACGTCACCATCCTATCCACCAGAATCACCCCCATCTAGAGACAGTGTTTTCAACTGCCCTCTCTGCGTCAGATCTTTTCCCCATGCATCTGACCTCGAACTACATGTCAACATTGAACACAAAGATATACTTAGGTGAGAAATTTATTCGTAGTTTTATTGGATAGAATATGGATGCGTAACAATCCAATGAGTTCTCAAATGGTTAGAAAATGCATCTTGCTCACAATATCGACTATTTTCTTTTCTCATTTAGCCCAGCGAATGGCACAGCGATGTGTGAACAAAATGGAAGCTACACACCAACCTGTCCCGTTTGCTTAAGCACTTCGTTTACGAACAGCGATGAGCTGACTGCTCACATAGAGGAGCATTTCAATAAAAAAAGTGCACCCTCGCCGGTGACCCCGGATATATCTAGCGATCGGTTATTGGCTAAGGATATGGAGAGAAGGGAGAAGGAAGTGAGAAGGTTAAGAGAGCAGCGTGAGTTTGAGATGTTGCGAGCACAGTATGGTATGGATAATCAGGGTAACTTTCGGGAGCAGAGTGTAACTAACATGCAACGGGCTGTCTATGCCGGTGAAATGTCAGTCGCCGATTATTATGAAAGACAAATCGAACTCCGAGTTGCCGAGAGCAGTGGGATCGATGACGGTAGCTCCTGCACTCGTGGTAAGTTACCTGCAATGTAGATTGATTAAAAAAAGGAAAGGGATCGTAAAAAAATTTATCTTGATGCTTGCAGGACTGGTTCCAAAAGTGAGAGCAGTCAGTCAGGCATGCAGTAACGTAGTAACCACTTTAATGTGCTCCACTGTCGACCATTATGGGTCAACTTACGGTGATAAGGGTTGGGGGTGTGGATACAGGAACATGCAGATGTTAATTTCCAGTTTGCTGCAACATACGGGTTTCAATGATTTAGTCTACAAGGCGTGGGGCTCTGGAGTAGGAAGCAGCAGTACTACCGACTGCCCATCTCGCAGTGCCATGCCATCTATTTCCCGACTTCAAACAATAGTTGAATGGGCCTGGGCACAAGGCTTTGATGTCCAAGGTGCTGAACAACTCGGTAGTAAACTAGTCAATACAAGAAAATGGATCGGTGCTACGGAAGTTGTAACACTTCTGTCCAGTTTGAGGATAAGGTGTGACTTGCATTCCATTTTTCAAATAAGTTTCGATGAAGTTAACACTCAAGCACATAAATGTTCTCTATTATACATAGGTGCCAGTTGATTGATTTTCATATACCAACAAGTTCTGACGGTGGGCATCCAGAAATGTTCAATTGGGTCCTACAATACTTCCACAAAACAGAAGAGTTCAAGCCACCACTGTATTTGCAACACCAAGGTAGCAAGGAATAGTCATTTGATAGAATACCTATTTTCAACTACAAATATACACAGATATGTCAATTGAGTTTCTATGTGCCAGGTCACAGCCGAACAATAATGGGCGTAGAACAATTAAGAGATGGCTCAATCACGATGTTAGTATTAGATCCAAGCCATAGCCCCTCCCAAATGTCACAGTTCAGCAGCACCAGTAGTGCGCCTGGTGCGATGCGCCTCGTACGCAAATCTGCTGCAGCGATGAAGGCTAGACAGTACCAAGTAGTAGCTGTTACTGGTATGATGGATTCGGAAGCTCAGTATCAAGTTAGTGTTATAGTTTAATGTTTTCTTTAGCTTATTTCATTCGTTACTTAGAAGTCGAGGGAACTAATTGTTTTAATTATTTCAGCAAAGCAAGGTGCTACGATCGATGCGCATCCCACAGGATAGGTGAGATTCAGTGAATAATAACAATAATTACAATAGTAGTAATAATAACAATAACCTACGTCCTTCGATAAGTGTCCTATGGTATTTCCTCGCTGCCATGACGAGTGTCAATCATAATACCTTTGAATTAATCTGTGTCACTGCTAACAAGACTTCGTGACCATGGGACAATAGTCTACTAGTAGAAATCTAACACAACGTTCTTATTATAGTTGATTAATGAACGAATATTCTTACAACCCTAGCTATCAGTGGATAGGACCAGATTATATCTGAGTTTAACGTTCTTCAAATTATATCGAGTGTAGATAGTAAAATAATTCGAACGAATTTACACTAGTCTATACATAAAAGAGATATTATATAAAATTATTCGTCAGACGCGAGTTTTAAAGTGTCTTCTACATACACTACTGTGGTTTCGTCTAGACATTTTCGTTATGACATTACAATTTTTTTGGCCGATTCATCTAAGGATAAACTCTTAATGATAAATATATTCTCGAGAATGTACCTGTGATCAAGTCAAAACCATACAAAAACATATAGGTATATATATTGTATATGTATATACATAGTCGGGAAATTAATTTTGTAATTAAGTTGTATTCGTATCATGCAGAGACACTTTAAAATTTTATGACTATTCCGAAATGCCCGGCCCAGAGTAAACATGCTCAAAAAAAAAAGAAGTAAATTTTTGCTCGATTATTACCGTTTAGCACTCAATGAGATTCCAAACTCTTCCAGTTGAGCATGTTAAGTGCATACCTGACTTTAGTCACAACGGTAAAGTTTAGGACGGTTCGAGGACTGAAAGGTTAATAGGTATGAGCCAATAATAAGTGTCCATTTATCTGCCGTCAATGCTCAATATCTACAAACAATGCTAATTATGTCAATTCTTTTATTGATCGCCAACTAATCATTGTTTTGTGTGTATACTGGATGTGATGGCCGGGATCGGAAAAGAACCCCTTATGTAGCTGTGATGCTATTATCTAATTATTGCTAATCACTTACTAACCAAAGCATTTTTGACTACACTCCAAACTCCTTATAATCCATGTTATTTAGTTGATTAGGGACCATTGTATGTATGCAAATGTATACATAGGTATATGTTACTGCATTTTAATTACTTTTGCCTTGATATTTAGGATCAAAGTTTTCACGTTTTCTTGATCATTGGACTGCATTTTTAATTGAAAATTTTTCACCACTATATCATCATTATGTTATACCTTACGGCACAAATGAATTCAAATTATCTATTTAAACTCAGTTAATGTAGGCCTAACGTTTTACATGAATTTTTTTAACCTCCTTTTTGCTTATCGTTTTAATTTTTTATTTTTTGCTGATTTTTTAGGGCATCAAACTCTGTTATAAGATTTAAGTCGAAGCGTTAAAAAAAGGGGCTTTACCAAACGTCGCACCAGCAATCAACACTCGTCCCATAAACTGCACTCACTCGTTCCACACATATAAAGTACAACTACTTTCATACAAATTATAAGTAATATATTTAATTACGTTAATCAATATAAGGCAAACCTACTCCCTAGATCGTAAGTCCACCACAATGCTGTGAAAATTTCAGTCCAATACTTAATCGTTATACGACTTATTAGACTCTCTATCAGTATGTACGTTAAATTAATTCTCTTAAGGTTTATTTATTATAACTTAAGTATTTGAAAATGTTTGGAGGTGTCTCGCGATTATAAATTACTCCTAATTTCGGTTCAGATTGTATGTAATAGGGATAATTATTGATAGGTGTTACGTCTTTACTCAATGTTAGTGTGAAACTTTCGATATTGATGCTTTGAGAATTGATGATTAGTAAGAATGTCTGCAATTAACTGTGAGTGTAAGATAGATGTACAAGAGTAAGCAAGTTTGTAAAAAATTTCAATTTTTATATACCTATGGTTTAAGAATTATTCATTTCCAATTATTGGAATTTTCATTTCCTAATTGGCATTTCTTGTTTTTATAATTCTGAGACACCAACAGCAGCACGGTATAAAATACTATACAGTCAACTCTTATGGTGCACAAGACTGTATTGCTATAATTCTTTCACGTTATTAAACTATAAATGACATTAGATAAATTGTTTCGAATCTGGTTACTCGACCTTATTATTACAAAGATTGTCAAAATTATATTATATTACACTTACATCAACGAATATACATAAATATTCAGTTTTTTGGGATAGCAGTCTAAGAATATACTGATATTGTTATATGCAATGAAATTTAAATGTTATCCATACGTCAGGTCAAAATATATGCTTTGTTAGAATTCCCAACATAGATGAGTTATGCTATTCTTATTATAACCTCACACTTATTTCCCTGAAATGGAAAGGAATATTTAAAAAACCGTCATTGAATATTTCTGCCTCATACTTTGATAATTATGAATTGGGCACTTCGTGGCGAGAAGTCATCAAACTCATTGATACAAAGAGTTAGCGGTGCAGTTGCCCTAGGACACTTCGGATATCAATATTATCGTAACTTTAGTATGAACTCAATCCAAGTAAGCCCAAGGATTCTGTCCACACTGAAGAAGAAAAATCCAACTATTAATTAACACTAAATTTATTTACATGAGTTTAATATACAATGACTGTGTGGAATAGATTCCTTTGTTCTTAGAATACAATGCTAATAAATACTTAATTCTTGCATGGATTCCCCAGAGACATAAGCCTTCCAAGCAATATTCATGCCAGACTGTGGCAATGCGGTTTATATGTTGAAACCCAATTTCCTCATACACTCTTTATGCGCTTGTATCAAATCTCCACAGTTTTCTTCACCCTTTTCGATTATACTGCAAAAATATAAAAGTAAGGACGTCCAGTGAGTCAAATTTATATTTTTTCATCTGCACTAATTGCACGGAGAAGAATTTTAACATAACCTACAAGTTTTAAATTTCATACGCAGTAATTACTCACCAAGCGTCTCTCGGTCTTTTCGTTTCGGGACACGCGCAACATGGTTTCAATTTCTTTTCGGGCTCCGGTTTGCTTTCCACCTCTTGAGGGCTCGCTTCTTTAGCCGCGGTAGTTCCCATTTCCGAAATATGTATTGGACAGAGTATTCGATGACAAAGATAACGACAACGATTGAAACTTGGAGGTTATCAGCGACTTCACGCACCGGTAGCGAGACTTAAGAACGCATACAGAAATAACGAGCAGGTCTCGTGATTCGAGCATCGATTGCAATTTCGATTGTCACACTGATGCGTTACTGCTTCAGTCGAACGATGGTCGAATTACATTTCAACGAATAACCACGAGGAAGATTGCACCTGAAAACGCAATGTGATGCAAGACTGCGCAATAATCATGAAACGCACGTGTAGCATCTGTCTAGCATTGGGATTCAGGCATCACGCAACCGTATATTTTCAGGGTCCAGTCGAGGTCAACTACGAAAGATAGGAAATTTTCCGTGCTCTCTAACGTCTTATCTCCGCATCATTTTCGCTGTAGTTATTTAACTAATCTTATGACGCAATAAACCGTTGCTTCAACTTGTAATTAGCTAATAGGTCGATATATTTTTGACCTGAAATTTCAATTTCCCATAGAGTTGCTTACGACAGTGATAAACGTACGATTTAACCTTGGAGATATAAGCGTTCTGCAAATCGAGGTTCGTAGTTTAGATCGATTTCTAAATCACACATTCTTTTATCTATAATGACCACATACGAAACCAACTGTGGTGTAAACTTTGCCACTGTGATTAGTATAAATTATGTTGGAGGAGAAATTGAATAAAAAAATTACCAGATAAAATAATTACGGTTTAATGAATAGCCAATGAACTTCAGCATCAAGCCTATGCTGTCTGATGATGAGCAGAAAAATAATACCTACGTGGTCAATGCACAATTCAATTGATACAATTACAATAAATAGGATTCAAATCCTGATCAACTACCAGAGTTGAACACTATTACATAGTCGAATACCTTGAACAAATACAGCAGTTACTTTCAGACAGCTGCATTGTCATTTAACATTTACATAATTACAATGATATCACTATATTTAATCGATCGTTAGATGACAATAATAATTCAGCTATCGTATATTAGGAATCACTATTTTGTAACGAATTTTATGAAAATGTGGAACACGAAGTCAGAGGTGATACTTGTACTAGAGTTGTCTTCGCTATCTGTCACATGATCTCTGCCATTTCTTCAAATTTTCTAATTACTTAGTGGCTTGGTGGAGGTAAGCAATAAGGTCTGCACGCTCATCTTCTTTCTTCAAACCAGCAAACACCATTTTTGTTCCTGGGATATACTTCTTGGGATTGAGAAGATACTCGAATAAGGTATCCGAATTCCAGGTGATTCCTATCAAGTGATAAAAAATTTATGATTAACCAGTCATCTCACATTAAAACATCAAATAAAATTATCTAGCACAATCTAGTACACAAAAGTCAATGCAACTCGCTTTACAATTTGTAAATTTCACGGTACATTTTAATTATGCACCTTGCCAAGACGGAAATGATTTGTACTAAAATAAAAATTAAATTCTAAGACAACCATTCACGCGTTTATTATAGTTTTAGTTACCTTTAGCTTTGTTCGCATCTGTGTAACTGAAGCCTGCGGCTTGACCAGTTTTTCTACCGATCAATCCATGTAAATTGGGTCCTACTTTGTGTTTACCGCCAGCTTCTACGGTATGGCACTGCATGCACTTTTGCTTGAAAATCTGAAAGCAGTTTAGAATGATGGAACAGTCATCGATATTTTACAATTAGGTTGTTAATTCAACAGTACTGACCTTCTTGCCCTTTTCCGCATCACCAGCTGGTACTCCCATCTTTAAAATGAGATCTGCAAAAAAAAAAAATGCAAGTTATAGCTGAAGCTTATAAATTTTTATTTCAGTGACTGTAATACGAAAAAATCGCTTCGCGTAGTGAAACAATTACAGCATTGGAAGTGCAAGTTTTGAAACCAGCATTATAAATCAATCATTGAGCAGATTTATCCATGCTTGATCATGACAGTGATTGTGATAAAAGTGGAAAAGATCATCTCAAATAGGTCATGTGATATTGATCTCGAATTCAAGGTGCAAACATATATGCGGGGATCAAGAGCGAAACTAGGGTATTTGCATAATATCTAGATGTTACGAAATGATTCCGCGTATTGTTGGAGATTATCGAATCAGCCTTGAACAATGTTCGACAGACGAACTTGTTTTAAATTCTTTAAAACTAGATAAAATCAAACAGACATAATACGTTGCGCTCGATTACGTCAGCCGAATGCGCGCAGTTGGCTCTTACACCCGTTTACAATATAACCCGTAGGAAAGATGAAGAGGATCAGAATTTCAACATCGCAGAGCTGTATGCAACGCATTGCGCACTACTCGTTACAAGAATAAATTGTATGTCACCTTTATTCGCCTCTGTCCGCGAAACCTACGCCTTTTTTACGCTGGCACTCTAACGCAACGTGTGACGTTAACTCACGATCACCGCCCAGTGTTTCTCACTCTACTTCGCACATCGCCCGGCCAACGGTATTAGGCATGCGTATTTGGGGGAGTAGGACACTGGCTCACAGCCAGCAATCGTTATATAACGCACGTGACTACGGCTGAGGCTATGAAGATTGGAAACAGATTGGAACAAAGTATAATCCCGCGCTTTATGTCAATTAAAAATTCACAGTGATCCAGTGTTCTGGCTCGAACCAGATACACCGCGTATTTAGGGTTAGCAGAAACGACAAGTTCGGAATACAAATCCATGTTATCAGAGAAAACTATAGGATTAAGAACAATTGATAGACGATCACGAGACGGTTTTTAGATTATTTATAGAATTGTAGCACCGTCAGTTCTGGTTGTAAAAAGTCTAGTAACAATTGAAATTACCTGCGTGTGACAACTGCACGGATTCAACGTTAACCGGAAAATGATCTGACGATCCGCACGCTTAGGTCATCCAAATGGACATTGAACGATTGCGATGCTCTCTGCTGTCGACCCTGGAGTTCGAGCAATCGAGAGTCTCGAATGTCGAAAATTGAGATTGCAGAGAGAAACCTCTGCAAGCAACGGAATTTAAACAGGCGCGCCATCTTCCGGCTTTCACGTGTGGTTCGGATATGTCGATATGTCGGGAATCTGTTGTAAGACCGATGATTTGAAATTTGTTTTTTCTTTCAATCTCTTTTAATCAATACGTCACAGCGTTTATTTGTTTTTCATTTGCTCATCTATGTTCTTATCGCGTTGTTATTTCTCGTTTGTTATCAAAACTCAGTTCTTTGTGGTTTTCAATCAGTTCCGAAGATCTGATATTTCAAATTCATACCGATAAAATGGATTGAAATTTTTTACGGGCCATTAATTATAACAAAAGTTAGAACTAATCGCTTGTGTAGTAATTTTATCATTTCGTAAATGTGGTCAACCACAGTTAGATGCGTTTGACGCATGAAATCACTCACATGCGTTATAATCATGGCAGTATTTCACGATCATTCATAGGTTTCCAACCACGCTATCATCGCTCCATATTTAATTCAATCTTGACAAGGTCAATAACCACTTGGAAATTCCCAGGAAGCCTTCTTTACCATATTACCATATTCATTTAAGGTTAAGGAAGTTTTTCCCCCGTTAACGGCAAACAATATTTTAACAACCATATTGTCTCAATACTCTCGTTATCACTGCGATATGTCTACAATCGAAAGTGAGTTGGTCGATGAAAGAGAAAATGAAAGTGGTCGAATGTGAACTTCGAATGATTCAACATCATCCATCGGTACGAGTTATATCGTTTCTCACAATGTATGTACATAATCGCAATGACACACTGAATGTCAACATAAAATTTTTATCACACCGCAACGCTTTAATATAGTACACATTCCACAAAGCATGCGAGTCAGGACAAAACACTTTGAACGCGTTGATTCGAATACCGAAGAAAACGGATATTCTGTAGTCGTGTTCCAAATACGAACATTGCGCGCTATTCAGGATATTGTCCGACCTCTCAAGGAATCCCTCTGCCTTTTCTCAACTTCCATATCGTGCATAGTGCGTGATGGTTCTTAAAAGCGTGCTCGGCTGGTGAACAGCTCCGATTTTTAAGCATATAGCTGCACGCATACGTGAATATTGTGGAAGAGTGAATAACACGACGGAGGAGTAAACTCGTTTCGTTTTACCAGGAAGAGGAAGACCTTGTCAGACGCGGGGGCAGACAAAGGCCGGACCTTCTGCAGAGATATAAGTCGGGGCGCGAGTAACAATCGAGCCCTTAATCTAGCTATCTTTTGCCACGGGAAAATCTGAATTATCACAGCGAAGTAATCTATGTCGCAACATTACGCGAGCAAAGGTCTGTACTCGATAGGCGGCTGCAGGAAGGATGCGGTTTGTGTGTTTCCAGCGTCTCTGCCGCGCGTCCCGGTCGTGTTAGCAAAGCGGTTTTAGTGCGGTTCGGCTCGAGGAAATTGCAAGCTCCGGGATACAGATACAATTTCATTCGGTTCAGTAGCTTGTCGAATGAGTGATGACTGAGGCGACAAGTCGTCAAGTACAAATCGCGTCCAGATCCCAGTGGTGTCACACATTTCGCGATTTACGGACCCATGTACTACCCCGGAGGCGTCTGGAGTAGGCTTAACGTGAGGTGAAATCACTTGTATATTTCTGCTGGCGAAATATCTAATTCTCCGTACGAGGCTACAAATCTACCCACAACGAAAGGAAGGCCCTGCAGCTCGAACACAACGAACAATATGAACCGTCTAAAGGATCACTCTGCGGACGAAGAGGAGGGAGCCCAAAACGGTGGGAACGCGAGCTCGAAACGCGGTAAACAAAAATCGAAAAATTGCCTGGGACTCAAGTTAGTTCGAGCCTTCAGCTCGGTGTCTCTGAAAGGTACAAAGACCCCGGACCCGACTAGCTCGGAGCAAAACTCTCCCACGAGTTTCCCTGGGTCGTCTCGAAGCAGCCCAAACCAGGAGAGTCCGGTCTCCCTAAACTCGAAGTCCAAGTCGGTCCTGCACAACTTCACTCATCCTCGTCACAAGCCTACCTCGGTGTCAGGTTCGAGCTCAACCGCCTCTTCGCCGGGGAAATGGTACGACAGAAATTCGTTATCTCAATCACCTTACAGTCCGTTGGATACGGCGAGCTCGGAAGATTCCGACAGGAATTTCACCTACGAGAAGACCAAGTCGAGGCGATCGTGGACCAACATAATGCACCATGGCTCTCGTCGTCATTCTTCCCGGTCAAACTCGCCTGTAAAGACGTCTCGAGGGTCACACGAAGCTACGAGCTCGGTACCCGCGTCCCCGATGACTCTCAAAAACTTGGACGAACTGAGGAAGGACTTTGCAGATCACAAGATCAAGTTACGGAACATTAAGCATTCCATCCAAAGCCCTCACCGGCATCGTTCCTATACTTCACTTCCAACATCTGCATCACTGTCTGCCAAGTTTCGGAACTACAGCTCTGTACCTCCGACGCCGAGCGGCTCGATGACCCCCAAAAGTGCCATGTATTCGAACACCATCACTCGTCAATGGTGAGTTATTCAACCTCGAGTATTTCCGACTTGATCGGAAAATTTGCCGCGCTTTACAGTCTGTTGTATAATTTTCCCGATCGTCTTGCATCCGAGTTTATTGCTTACTACGGCAAAAGCTGCAGCGTTAGCTGTATAATTATTGTATACTTTAAACATTATTGCGAAAATTCCGTTACGCTTTTTCGGTAAATTATGGACATACAATTATCGATGGAGTCGAATTCGTGCAACCAAAGCAAGCGTTCAAAATTTGCGAACAAATAAGTGAGTGTTTTTCCTGGAAAGGACGTAAAAATTAATCGTTTATATGGAAGATGTTTGGTGTCTGGACTGTTAATTGCGAAGATGGTTTTTGCGCGCGACGTGGCATTCCTGCGGAGGAAGTTATTTCCGATATTATCTTTGCACCGCGTTCGCTCTGTACTCGGGTACCTACATAATTCCTAGAAACCCGAGTAATGCATCGCTTGAGTTAAACTCCAGTGATGTCGTTGCCCGGAAGATCCGGCAGTTTAAAATCAGATCACGCCGTCAACCTGATCGTGGCAGCAAACAACTATTTATATACTCGCGACGTACGTATATGAGCTTATCATATGTACACTGTGAATACATACGATACATTCAAGCTTAGACGATACGACACGAGCTTCAAAGTTTAGTATATTGTGCAACGAGTGGGCAAAACTGACGATTCTGAGTGAGTGTGAAGTTGGCCATTTCTCCACTAGTGGCGAGATGTCCATCCACTATAGTGGGCAAAAACTGTTTTTTCCCACTAGTGGAGAAACGGTTCGCCATTTTCTACATAGCACTCATTCATTGAGAAAAACCTTTTTTTTAACTTTCAGTTGGCGGCCAAAATCGCTTATTTTTAGGTTTGAGTTGTGAAATTTTTTTTTCACGCAACGTATACAATTTTCATGTTCGAATTAATACGGCTAAATTTTAAAAAAATTCTCCAGGCATTTGTAACCAAATTAGCATCACTCGTTTCACCGTTCGTGAATAAACCGGGAAGCAGAGGATTTATAAAATACACGTATCAGCTCCAGTCTATACGCGTGCAGCATACAGTGATTGAAGGGATAAACGAGGATTTGTCCCTCGGCTGTATGCACAAACGTTATGTAGACATAAAATTTCCCATCGACCCAACTGCTTACGTGCATACAGGTTTCTGTGCATAATGCTTTATCGCCGAACGAAACAGTGCGCCCTTTCAAACGGCGTGGCCTTTTCCTGCCTTTTATCTGACTTTTGTAGAAGGTTAGAATCGCAGCTCGCCTGTAACTCGCAAGCCGCAAAATCACCTGCGATAAACATGAAGGGGACCAGTGTACGAGCTAGGTTTTTACTACAAAATAGATATTCATGAGTTGCAGCTGTATATATATTTGAGAACACACGTTAGTTTTAATACAATGAAGATAATAAGTTGGAATGTCATGTACCAAGATCCGATTTACCTGAAAGTCATTTTAGTTCATCCATCACCGAGAAAAATACCATTGGTGAAAGTTACAGGGAAATCCTAGTGAAATTGGTATAGTTACAGTAACGATTCGAATGCTGTTGGAATCACAAAAAAATATGGTGCAAGTAATTATTCAGTGCGATTATATTTGTTGACACTACAATTTTGGTGGTTGTAATATCAAATCCTTTTTTTTTTAGCTAATAAAGCTTTAACATCAATGTGTCATTACACCAACATCAAATGAAAATTAAAAAAGTTCGAAACTTGGTTAAAAGATGACGTGCAGTTGTTGCAATATTTCAAATAGAATTACGTTCTAACTAGAGGCACGACTTTTATCGATAATATTATTCGATTGGCAAAAAATGTATTTTATAAATTGTAGAAAATATATCCAAACTAATTCACTACTATATATTAGGCAGTTTTCAAAACTCCTAAAAAATGAATTCCAGTGATTCGCCGATTTCAATATATATGCACAAACATATTGAACTGACGACGATCAATGAACTAAAATGAGTTTTCGGCGTAAGTGACTTTTCACACAAATCTGAAAAATCAAACCTCATTCGCCCGAAACGACAAGTGGTTAAATCGGTACACTCCCCATTTGTGAAGATGTCAACTTCGTGTACCGGTCCCCTGATAATTGCACCAATTGAACCAATCCCATAGAGACGACCTAACAAGGAACGAATCTAGCACAATAGCCGACGTCTACGCAGGCCAAAGAGCCCATTGAACATATCCATCCGTAGTGATCAGAACCACGTTCCTCGAGTAAGATCCGGATGGAACCGGATTCGGAAAGCGCGAATCCTGGTCCGCGCTTCCGGAGACCCGGGTCGATTCAGCGTCGCGACGATTCGGCCCAATGCCACGAAAGCTCCTCGGAGCCATGCGCGTTCGGGGGACGCGACGGGGACGGCAATCGCTGTGTGTTAGCCTACAATTAGATACAGAGCTCGTTGCAGCGATCGCGTCTCTCGCCGTCCTTACACAACGCAGGCGTTGCGTTGCGACGACGCTCTTCTTGTGCACCGGCGCTCCTCCACACCTACGCACCTACACACCTACACCTGCACACCGGTACCTACATGGTGCTAAACCGCGCAGACTCGCGGAGGGAGTAGAGCGGTATCAGCTCGAATCAGCCCGAAGGGCCCCGGCAGTGTGTGCCTTCCTTTCGGTTACTTTCTGTTCCTTCCTAACGAAAACCAGACGCGCGAGGCCAATCCGAGAGGCTCCAGGTAAGTGACGAGTCACTTGAATTATTTTTCACTATCAATTTGTTTCTTTCATTCATTCTGTTAACTCACATTACGTACAGCCTACAAAGCGTAACGCGTGATCGCATTGCGGTGAACACAGTTTTCAACCTTCTATTGCGGTTTCTTTTTTTTTTTTTTTTTTATCTCTTCTTCTCTTTCATATCCTTGACGTAACACGTAACACAATGCTGCGTTACGTGAGGATCGTTCATTTCAGTTACACAGTCTGAAGTCCGTCGCTAAGGTTTCAGTTAGATGCTTTTTTAACTTTTCGCTCTCCTTTTATCGAGGAATAAAGAGAGAAGGTCAAATTATTGTAATCGTTCTGAAAATTAAAGTTGAGATTTAAACAGATTCCAACGTTTAGTGCTTACTGCCTAGAACTGACTCAATTTTGAATGTCATCGGTCACGGAGTTTTCAAATTATTTGACTAACAACATCGAAAAGAAATAACAATTACGATACCTCGAAGATCGACCAACGGATTTTGATGATTTTTGGCTCAGTCAACGTGGCTCGTCTTACAATTAGCTAATGACGAACTAAATTTTGGAATTCATCGGTCTAGTGGTTTTCGGGATATTAACACGTCTCGTGAGTCGCATAGCTATGAATAATATTTTTTTTATTGCGAGCTTGAAACGTATTCGAACGGGCATATTTTAGGCTGGCTCATCAAGGTCGGCCAAATTACCCACTTGTTCTTTTTCCGTTCAACTGGTCTTATCTACCCAATCGATTTCTTGTTCCAAAAATAACCAATCTTCCACTATGGAATAGTTGTAATTACTTTTTCACCACGTACCATTACGTTTATTCGTATAATATGCAATTTGAAGAGCATTTCGAAATAGGCCATCCGTGGATAATGAATATTACAGATATGACGACGAAAAGACAATTTCTGCAGCAACAATTCATTTGAACAAGTACCTATCTATACAAAAAAAAATGGAATGACTCAATAAGTCATTGCAGCCAACTGAGTAAGAAAAAATAAAATAAACAAAAAAAAAAACAGGAGAAGCCTTTCATTGAATAAATCGACCCGATTCTGTTAAAAGCCTTAAATCAATAAAGTTGGCATCGCGTTTGGGCAAAAAGCTAAAGTCATTCGTGTCGAGCCGTTACATTTTAGGCATAGTGGTTGCATACGTATAAATAAACGAGTATAAATTGAGGCAGAACAGCAAACTAGCCAGCGGGACATAAAAGTGGGAAAATAAAACAGATTATACTGAAAACTAGGCCACTGCAGCCGGTATCCATCGATTACGAAGCGCACGCGGTATATGTTATATGTACACAGAGAGGAGCCGAGCCGGGGAGAGAGACAGCTGGCAAAGGAATTTTCACTTGTATTCGTCGACGTATCTCTGCAGTATGTACCGAAGCTGTGTACTTTGCCCCTCCGTGTGTTGTTTTATTTGGCATTTTGTTTACTCTAGATTCAGCCAGCCTCCGATATACGCTTATACCGTGCAGCTAGATCAATATCCCAAAAAATCTGATGCCGTGTAAAAATACGTCTGGCAGAGTTTTTTTTTTTTTTTTTTTTATTGCCTATATTGCAAGTAGAGAGATTTGCAAAAGTACCGACAAGCCAAGATTCTTCCGCTTAGGTATGACCTTTATATTTATCATGTAAATTATTATCATGTAACGTCAATTGTGCGGTACTGCTTTGGAAATTACTCAAAAATTTTATAAGAACAAAGTCTTGGATTTCAATTCCATTCACTTTGCATGTGAGGGGCTTGCGATGGACCAATTTCCGGTCTAATTTGATTGGTTGGTTAGTTTTCATGTTGTTTTGCCACTGCAAATTGATAAGTGTGAAGTGTTTTCAGTTGCATTACGCCATAAGCAGCGATTTCAGAACATGTTACTTTACCAAAGGATAAATCCAGTCCCCAGCGATTACCGTAACGTTCGTCACTTTCAAAATCATTGGAAACATTGCTCAACACTGAGAAGGTAAAAAAAAAAATTACCAAAGCCGTCCCACAAAAGGTCTCGCGGCCTAATCCGGTAATTCGTTTGATTCGACTTTTACTTTCATTGAAGCCGCACGCGCCGTAGTCGATTAATCGTAAGTCCACGCTGTAGATAATCGCTTCCTGAATCCGAGGTTCAATCTTAATCAGCGTCTAGGTATACCGGTAGATCTTTTTGCCGGGGTGGTACAAAAATCGCGCTCCATACCGAATACTCGCGATGGTTTTATAAAAATAATATACGGCCAATTGGAGTTTGCGGGTAGAATCATTGTCCCAGATCTCCATCGTGGAAGAAAAGTAGGTCTAGTCGTGGGCTTGGCCTCCGGATCCTCGAGAGCAACGACGACGTAGGGCGTAGCGACGCAGGCGCGACCCGCGACTCGGAAACTCCTCGTCGAGACACGTGAGTGACAGATTCGCGCAATGTTTTCGACGCCACTTTTTCCCCCCGCAGATTTCTTTCCGTTGATTTAGTTCAAGAGCTTCCATTCTTCCGTCTCGGCTGAATTCGGGTCAAGTCCTTCTCCGAGCTCTTTATCCACGTACCTATAGGATGTACGCGGAAGTACGAGGTGTACATGTATATAACACGCGTTACGAGGTGCGGCGGATATTTATACCTGCATATATCTACCTACCGAGCACCGAGGGCGAACGCTAATAGCGTTTAATCGTAATGACAGTAACGATCGTAACGACATTAGCTCATTAAGCCGCTGGGAGCTCCGCTTGAAACGTAGCTAGACTATACGACGTGAGACAGGCATAACAGCTCGATGCTGATGCGACGGGTGAAGGGAATTGATTCCATCGCACATGGTTAACGCGTCACGCGGTCTATCTTTAAATATGACAAGATCGAAGGCGGAAAGATACGTTATTTATACAAGCGCACGTGGGTCCGTGCACACCTTATGTACTATACCATACACGTGACCTGCTGATGTAATCGCTTTGCGAAAAAAACGTGATATAAATATGTATATAAACGAGTAAGGCGGTGCTCTCTGGATTTCCTCATTCAAACATCTGCCTTCTGGGGAAATTTCTTCGTTTTTTTTTCCTCCTCGTTTACACGCGATCTAGATCTGCATCGGATACACTGTATAAATATAACTCTGGGGAATACACGAATAAACCACATCGTATTCGCAATTTGTAATTCAATGTTCTCGGAAGTGTACAGGAAGTATTGACCGCATTGGTCTAGATGATATTATCCCAGATGTGAATTCTGAACCGGTTACTCTAATTAACTATTAACTAAGGAAAAATTGTAATAAAACGATGGCAGTACTCAGCGACCATTATTTGATTCTGAATCGTCAGATATCCTGTCTTTCCAAACTCTGTGCAGTTATCTTCCTAATCAATATTCGAATCTCAGTTAGGCTGGTTCATCAATTAGTTCGGTAGAAAAAAGTTATTAATTAGAATTCAATCCCTGACATAGTCAATTTTTTGCAATAAAAACACTATTACCATCAAATCACCGCGTTGTACTGTTGTGGCCGTAAAGTTGAGGTGACTGACGCGACGAATTGGCTTTCCGAAATTGGTCCGCATTAACTCGAAACTGTCAAACATTGAATTACACGCCCTGTTTCGAAACTAGACGTTTCAGGGTGCAGTTTGACGTTTAGTTAGCTTCCAGCTTATCCTCTTCCCGAAACTCGCCAGAAACGGGGAGTGTCGTAGCTCGTAAATCGTAGCTCGACTAACAGTAGGACAAGGGCAAACGATACGAGCTAACCATCGTAGAGATAGGAGCTCAGAGACGGTTATAGAGAGGAATAGCGGAGGCGTGACCTCAGGCGACTCTTAAGCACGGTGCAGCAATGGAGCGTAAAAAATGAGTGAAAAACTTGGATCCCCTTGACTCCGAATTGACTCGATTGCTCTATGCTGGAGCTATTCCTGTGTAGTCTTGCCGTTGGTAATACAGCAGTGTTTACGTCATGTTCGTAATCAAAGTTGCGCAAATAAGCCCCCGTGCAGCAGAGGCGAGGCCATTGCATTAATCACAATGAACCGCAGACTAATTAATTAACGGAGAAACTTTTCCAGGTCACACGATAATCTTCTATTCACCTTGCCCTACACCCACTCTACGAAACATTATAGATTAAGGGGTTGACGCGTTTTTTACATCCAAAGTTTGCTGATTAGATGGAATAATTTTGCTAGTCTACGCAACACTCGGCGTTATAATGTAAAATCTTCGACGCACCGCCGTTGTTATAACCCATCATCAACGTGCTGAATAAAACTTTTGCTACGCCACGAACTGACCTCCACGTTCGTTATATGACTAACAGATATGTTTATCCGCGAAACGAGGAAGCTGTAAAGAGCGAGGACGACGACTGTAATCTCTGTCGCCTAATGGAGTCGTAATAACGTCAGCCATTGGATTCTGTGAAGCCAAATATTAGGCGGCATGTTATTGGTTCATGCGGGAATGGTTTATTGAACGGTTAAGAGGAAGATTCCACCATCCGATAGCGATAATCACTCTCATGATTACTGTCGTGGAATAGTTCAAGGGAGGAACGTTAGTATATTTAAGCTACAGCTCATTTCAATAGTTTTGAAAACCTTGTTCAGAAAACGTTATCATTTGGTAGATCGGACGGGTTTCGACCTCGTCCAGAGATCGGGATAAAGAATCGCACAACCGGATGAGATGGAACAAGACTGTCGATAAGGTTTTGCCCAAATAGAAACAAGCAGGGAAAAAAATGAAAGTTAATTTTCGAAGATCGACGACCGAGGCTCACGTATAAAAAAATCTCTTCTACCGCGTCAAGCGTCTTTCTGCACATCATCAGTGTCTAGTCAATAATTCTTCTGAACGATCGAACTCACACTCCGGTAAAATTAACTCCTGTAATCACGCTCAATCGCGTCATAAAAAGCGCAAGGATCACCTTAGATAGGTGCACGGTCGGGTAGCCCGACGATTGTCAATTAAGAAAGAATACCGCGTGGCCTTTCACCGCTCCTTAGACGGAATAACGCGTCGACCTAATTCCGACAAAGCCATCCAGAGAACTGGTTATCGGGCAGGTTGATCCGGTAGCAGCCTAAATTGGCTAAAACTGGTCAAAGAGGTCCTACGGTCACCATCGATCGGTAGTTGAGACCAGTCGGCTATCGTTAGGCCTCGGAACGATTCCAAATATCCAGAATGACGAGAGTGTACGCAATTTGAGTTAGCGTAACCGCTTGCGTTGACTTCGTCATGCGTAAAAATATATTACCCAGAATTTTTTCAACTTCTAATCATTTGCGGCATAAAAAAAAACCTAGAAATATTCATCCATTTCCAGGGTGTAAAAACTCAAAGCATAATCTTCGTACCTTTCCGCAGAATGAAGTACTCGCCGCAGCAGCAGCAGAAGGAGAGGAAATCGGAGAGCGATTTGGGATCGGTGCAGGGAACGCCGGCCCGGGAAACTCTCAACTCAGCCCAGGTATCCCAGCAGAATCTTTCGAGCGGTTCCTCGTCAGGTTCCGGAGCACGGTCATCGGGGTCGTCGGGCGTCTTCGCCTGGACGAGGGTCTTCCGGCTAGCCTCGATGCTGCCGCAGATCGGCTGCTAGTTCACGGCCTTGCGGAAGGTCGAAGCTGCAGCGCCTGCAGAGAAAATAGAGGATGCATAGACGATAAGAGACGAATGCGTTGCTAGAACGCGAACTCTAGCAGCTAGCACGTATCACTATAATATTCTTATAGAGAGGAGTTTGCGGTTTAATTCGTATACGTACCGCGGCTGCAGTGATTTAAGGCTAGACTTTAAACCGTTACCAAACCTCTTGTTATATCGTATAAGTTTCAGATACTTTATCGAGTCATTTTCTGCTATTTAATACGTCGTAGAACGATCGTTTGCCGTCGGGACTCGCGTTCGCAGATCCAATCTAAGGAACCGTTCGTACGGATGAACGAATTTACGGGTTCGTCTGATCCGACGACTAGCTGCGAGTCTGGAATTAGCGATGCTGGGGTGAAATCATGGATCAGCTCGCATCGAACATATCCGAACAATTGAGTAATAAAGGCACCAGTTATTTTCGCCGCTTGTTTTTTTTTATGTTATATTCTTTTAATTTTTTTTATTTCTCATTTGCGTCTTATCGATTTACATCTTACATCCCACGCGCTCGGTACGATCAAAGGCTGTGTTAATGCACTGTTATGTAGAATTAATGAGGGCTTCTGCGCAAACGTATCCACACATTCTCGCTAATTTTATCGCAACATGAATGGGTCGATCCGCAAACGAGCCACTTGGTTTGTTCAGAATCATCTG
The DNA here is from genome assembly GCF_021901495.1 of Neodiprion virginianus. Lineage (NCBI taxonomy): Eukaryota > Metazoa > Arthropoda > Insecta > Hymenoptera > Diprionidae > Neodiprion > Neodiprion virginianus. The sequence goes on along the minus strand of NC_060877.1, from coordinate 33,038,829 downwards.
CGTGGCATTTATAACTTACAGTCAATACTTCAACGATGCTTTTCACTAGTCAATCACGATTGCGTTTCGGGCAAACGATAAGTCGAAAGTTTTTTGCCTCATTTTTTGGGAGTTACTGAGCAGGTCGGATCGATTTGTGGAAATAAAAGGTATAAGATACGTGCGGAATAATGGTGCTTTTGGGAGCGATGATTTAGATTCCCAATGTCTTAATTAGTTTTTAATTGAAACGCGATTTGTTTATCGAAATTGTTATACCGAGCGAGAAACGTGGGTGTTGCTACAATCATCCTAATGCGATGCGCAATTGAACCTTAAATTTGTAATCTAAATTCATGGAAATACTTTCGATTGAAAATAATTTAGCTCGAATGCACGCACGCGATAATTTAATACGAAATTATTCAGTACACTGGTAGTGCGTAGATTGAAGTATTATTCAAAAGCCGCAAATTATGCTTGCACATAACTTTGCAGATCACGTTTGGCTGAAAAATATACGTAAGAATAAATTTCGTAGCACGAATTTTACTGACGATCAAAATTATTCGTCGACTAACGCTGTGAGCTTCCTTTTCCTGGAAAGAAGTATACGATGCCGAATTTTCTTGAATAACCGTTAAACGTTGCTTTTGTTGTTTTTCGACTCCCGGGCAAGTTCTCCAAAATCCCAATAAAATAATTGTATCAACAAATTGGTGAACGGATGCCCAGTTTGTTCCACGTTAGACAATATTTAGTTTTTAGAAAAAATAAGAAAAAATATGAATGTTATTTAATTACTGTTATATTATATATTGTATTAAAGATTCTTACATCAGACTACACGTACTCTTACTCTCACCAAATATGAACCACCGTATACATGTGTCTAACACGCATGTGTACGTGTACGTACGACGGTACACATAAACACGACACAGACACAAATACGTATATACCCATTAATTTAAACGCTATTAAGATTTAATAATGTTATATCTCGTTAATCATCATATTCATATATTTTACTAATGTGTAAAATCAATCAATAAACTATTTACTTATCACACGCCCTGCTCGTCTACCGTAGAACCATTCAAATTCACTGAACTGTTATATCCCTCCACAAATTGAAAAGTTACTCCAGCCTACTCGATAATAGTACGTACAAAATGTATGTATATATATACCTATACGTACACACCGATAATCGTGTTTCACGAGATTGCTCTTTCATATCTGATTCTGTTTCGAAGCATGACGAAAGAACATAACTAGGTGTGATGTAACACCCGCTACCCACAGGAAATGTATTTGTATGCAAGGTATATATATACCCACCGATTGCGAATAGGGGATACAGTAAACTGATAAACGACTGGCGCGTGTGAAACGCTTGGGAAATAATTGCAGTTATAATCGTACAGGGCTTATCTGCGCTATTATTCATTCTACCGTGCGCACAATCAATAGATCAGGATCGTTGCACCTTGTAATTTATACAGGAATTTGTAAATTAATTACAATTTACACGTTTGAAAGAACAAAGTTTTCTCTTCACCGATCAAATCAGTGCGAAATTACATTATTCGAGTCTCTCCAAGTATTTTAGAAGTAGAAAGAAGAAGAAAGTGAAATAAGAGTAGATATTTATCAGACAGAACAACAAGTGGTGTTTGTTTAAAAACTGAACGATTTACCACAAATTCTTCAACGACACTCTAAAAATAACAGGCACTGAAACCGCTTCGTATTATCATGAACGATTATAATTTTACCGCAGAAAGTGTTGTTCACGAGTGCTATTCCATAACTATAATAGTTATATCACACCATTGCGGCGCCTTTTACACAACATGCAAAGCGATACCGAAATCTTTCCTATCAAGCGTGTCACTCATACCGACGCAAAACGCTGACGGTAATTCACGAACTAATCGTATACCGCTAGCGCGCACCTTCGAAGATCAGATTTAAACGACACGATCCTCGTTCGAAATCATGAGTTTCCCTCAAATATTTTAGACATTCATTCTAGTTTTATTTTAGAAACTAACCAAGAAGATGATAGATCCCTGCGTTCTTCTTCGTCTTCGTCTTACTCGCTGCCCATCCAGGATCCCTGCATTACCTTAGAAGCGGCGCGGCCGCAGCTTGGCGAAGCCGCCGACAGATGGCAGAGCGGTAGCGCCACACACGAGCGCAGCGGTTCTCCCCGCAGGGAGTTTTCGGTGAGGACCGTAAGCCGAAGAGGAGATCCGTGGCTACCGGCGGGTGGGCGGCAAGTGAGACGAAGTCGGTGTAGGCACGAAGCGAGGGTTGGCTGAGGCTGTCCGTATCGTATCGAGGTGGACGGTGGACCAGCGCGGCGCGAACTGTCGTGTGCTCTAGTCGCGAGCGACGCGCCGGACCAGTCAGAGCTGCCGAATATCCTCCGCCGGCTCCGATTGACAACGTGTTACGTGCCGCCGCGGGTGCCGTGCTTTTGGTAAACTCCTGACAAGAGGGTCGCGAAGTGAGGCGAACTCCGGGCGCGTGCCGCGCGGGAAAAGGAGGAAGGCAGGAAGTGAGGAAAAGGAGAGGGAGCTGGAGGCCGCCGAGGCTCCGCATCGCGATATGCGCCGACCTCTTCTTCGCCACCTTTCCGAGGGCGGCTGCACCGTCCAGGGCGGCGTGTCTCCGCACCCTTCGAACGACCCTGGACACCATGTCGCCTCCTGTCACCTTCTAAAAGTACCCGGAACACCCGGACCGGTAATCAGGGAAGTCGGCAACGCTTCGGAACCTCGTCGATCCGCCACCATGACGTTCCACAGGTAGTTTGATACTTCGTCTACGTATTAATACCCCATTTCATAGACTTCTTTCTTATCTCTACTTATTTACCGCGTTGGTTTGTTACTCGGAATTTACAACGACATCGAGGGAACTTTTGCAACTATTTAATCCACGTTACATTGCCGTCGGTTGGCTTTCTCGTCAGCTGATTCGTTCGAGTTTCAAGTTTTTCGGAACGAACCCTTCCGAAATCGGCTCAGTGTCACTTGAAAAGATTCGAGTGTATCTTGTATAACTATGCGATTGTAAAACTGTTGCCGTATAGTATAATTATTCAATTTTCTTCGTTCTCGTAAAAATAATCTAGGACAAGTTTGAGCGCGCGGCCTATAAAAGTGATATATTTGGGAGATTTGATGAGCTCGTTCGAAGCAATTACTAAATACTGAAATGATACATAGAGTGAAATAAGTCTGAATCGCGCGCCATTCATCATTTTAATCGAGAAGATATTGCTTGGTCTTCCTTCTTCCTGCAAGTTGAATCTTCGAGAAATCAATTCACTTGCAATGGCGTTTTAAACGAAAGTCACGCGCACGTAGGTGTAAGGAAATAGCTCGTGAGTCAGGTTTCAGTCTCTTTTCCAAATCAAAGATGCCAGTCACTGTTCTAACGAAGAGGTCCGATAATGCATTTACGGGAAAAATCGTTTGTCGGGAATCTCAAAATTGCCTGAAATTCAGTAAACATTACGTAATGCTCAGCAATTCCAGCTAGATCTAAAAGTCATCGTATAAAATTGCAAAAAAAGGCATTGTTTCTTTCAATCTTTCGTTCGGTCAAGGGTCTTCCGCTTTTTTTTTTTCAATCTCAACGTTCGTTAAATAAGCGTAAATAATAGAATAATGATTATGGTTTTATTCGGGCATCCGGGTGGCTGCTACCCGCGGATTACAACGCTGCCTATCAACATCAGCGTTGTCTAGCCGACTGCTCGCTCACTTTCCGTGCTATACTTGAGCTCGGTCCGACACCTTCTTGACTAAAAACGACTTTACAACACCGGTGCGGCGGCGCAAGCTCGCGGGAATTTATTCATCCGAGCTTTTGCAAAGGCAGAGGAGTGCAGCATGTATTTATAACAATAACTTGTGGGAATAGACGAGACATGGCCGGGATTCGTTGTTACGGCTTGTCGCGCTGTGCCCGCGTACATACCTACCTCTATATGGAATTTCGCCAGCCAGCTCGGCTCTCGCACCTGGCCATACCAGGAGGACAAGCTCGGTCTCAACCGTTCACCGATTCACACACCGAACGGCCGAAACACCGCGGCCACTAATAACGCCAATTATGACCAACTTGTTCGGGAGATAAAGCGTCCACTAACCGTATAGACGTACGCTACACAAGTTCGTTTCCACTTTAATGAAGCCACCGGCCAACATTCGGCATAACTAAATTAAACGTATGCTCGTTCCACGAAATGGCTTGTAATATTATCATTTACACTAATCACACAACGAGTTACACGCCGTTTTATCGTCTAATTAACCCACCGTGCGCATATTTATTAAGTCAATCGTAACGCGATGATTGAATTCGTATTCCGATTCGACGTTGTTATTGTACTACGTGTTCCGTTTTCAAAACAGCTCTCGAATTTATATGTTGTTACAGCGTTCCCGGATCAACACTCTGTTTATAATACGCCGATCCGAATCCCATCTACACCGCTATTTGTCAGAAAATCTCTGAAGCGATAAGCGGTTGCGACGATTTTTCGGGTTTATTTTTTTTCGGGTTTTAAAGCCTTCGTGGCAGAAGGCTCTACTTATATATACGTACCCTTTTGAGGGTAGCTGGGCTGAGGCAAAAGAAATGAGAAAACTTGCACATAAACGGTGGGCCTTTGTACTGCGGGGTAATTTCTTTTTTTTTCCCCCTCTATTTTTCGATCTTTTTCTGTTTTCTTTTTTCGTTCTCTCTTTTTTTGTAAACTTTATTTTTACTACGCTACAGCGAGCCTCAGGTTATGAGCCACCTTTTCATACATGTACGTACATGCAGGAGCCTTAGCTCCATATATATATCTATATATATAATGCCGAGACTATTGTATAATGCAATGCAAAGCGAGAGTATAAGTGGTAGTCGAGTAAACGCTCTGCTGCGTCCTCGTTGAAAATACACAGCAGAAACGATATATACATATACATAATATATATGTGGAGCTAAAAGGGCAAAGAGTGGCCTTAAACCGCGGTGCTAATTGATCGAGGAGGAATATTTGTTTTTATTTTGCCACTTTTTTTTCACCTTGACCTAAATCCGCGGTGGATTTTTGCCCTTTTGGTACAAGTTAAAATGTTTTTCTCCATTGCAAAAACGACCGATGGATTAGGAACACGCGCGTGCTGTTATTATTTACACTTTCAGCTCGCGGTTGTTGCGATCGTCTCGCGAGGAACGAGAGCTCTTAATTACAATAAACCCACGTTCCCCCCAATGACTCATTGTCAAGGTAAACGTTGCCATTGAATATTATTATAATATATGGGACGCGCCTTACAGCTTCAGCTTTGAACGTGATTACGGTTGAATTCAAGTGAAACGATGCGAGGACGAAACGAGGCGCTTGTATAGTTGATATTCAGGTCTTTCGAAGTTGGGAATAGACGAAGTGCCTTGTATTTTCTTTTTTTTTACTACTATTCTTCCGCAGAACGTCAAGTTCGTGTGTGGTACGGGGTCGAATCACCTCGAGTTGAGGTAAAAAGTATTATATGTGTAACAGCTTCTAGGATATTTGTCATCCAACGAGTGGCAGATGCGTATGTGCGAGGAGACGACGCATCGTCGAAATGCGCTCGTTCAAAATCCATTTGCAACGCGTGTGGTTGGAAAAACTGGGCTCAACTATCCCTCTAATTATTCCACTCCTCGATTCGATCCTGTTCTTGATTAAAAATTTTTTTTTTTTTTCTTACTCTTTTCATTTCGAGGATGTTTATGTTTTTTCTCGTTCCAGAGTCAAGTCATTGAAACGATTCACCTACGTGCAATTTAGTAGCGCGTAAATTCATCTATTTTATCATTAACGAAACGAGTATCATCGACTACTCTAGCAAAAATTGCGTCTCATTTCTCTTCAGTTTCTTGAAAACCGACAAACTTATTCAACGAGGTTGATCAACGTATGTAACGAGGTCGGAAACCGTATAATCCTGTGCTCTGCTCGAAGTATGTATTTTTTTCCCTTTTAACCGTATTACTACTGATCAAAAGAACTTTGCGCGAGAGTAATTTTGACGACGCCGAAGTATTCGCGAATATTCAATTACCGTTTTGTTTTTAAAAGGAAATTTTCCACCTACATAGCGCGAAAGGAAACTGTTACTTCTACGTTATTTTGCATTATATTTCAACAGGAAATTCTAACTCTGCACCATTAGACTGAAATATCCGTATAATATACATTATATGGACGAAATTTATACGATGGGATGGAAAAATGTGAGCGAATATGACTTTGCCTGATGCGTAGCAGAACTCTCTCGTATCATAGTTTTCAAATTTTATCTATTTACTCCGGTGATGAAAATGAACGTAAAATCTGGCGTGGCTGCACAGAACCTGTGCAATATAAATCGCAAGGTTATAAAACGACATGGGCGAGTACCGCTGCTGCTGTAGGACGTGAAACCTGTCGGTGATTTGAAAAATGGTGTGTAAAAAAAAAATTCAAAACATCGTCGTTCCCCTTACCTGTTATTCCTGTTAAGTATGGAAACACAGGCCTCTGCGTATTGTACCTTATATGCCTGCGGGGACAGGGCAGCGGCAGCGGTGAAACCGACGCGTTACAACAACCTGCGTCTCTCCTACGATGACAATAAAACGCAGCGTCGGGCGTGCAGCTGCGGTATATCCTGTTACAGATTACTTCATAATCAAATATCTAAAAGACGCGATGGAATATCGTGACGGTGTGCACGTAAGGCGTAGAGCAGCGAAAAAAAAGCAGCCCCCTGAATCGATGGGAATACAATATTGCGTATATCTATAAATTTTTTAACATGGCAAGACTACTTCCTTTTTAGAATATCGCGTGGGCGTTGCTGCTGCTGCTGCTGCTTCTGCTGCTGCGGCGGTTGCTGTATAGAAAAATAACTTCCCATGGAACTCGGCCTCTCAAGATTGCCTCCTGAGCGATAATCAAACTTTGTTCGGCTACGATAAACCGACGCGGTGTACTCGCCACCGGCCGTGTGATATTTGTCATTGATGCACTGTTATTGCTGGACTTTCGTGGCCGTGATCCAGGAATTGTTAAATGATAACGAGTACATTGTTTTCGCTTATCTTGATCGGTATTCTTTCGTCGTTGCGGTGGTGGTATAATAGCGGCACTTTTAAAGTCCGTGACAATTAGATGTTATATACATTAGACCGTATCAACAAAAAACGACGATTTTTTTTTCAAAATTCAAGTCGAAAATATTGTTCGAAATGACGAAAAAACAACGCTGTCCAAGTTTCAGCTCTTAATATTAATATTTAGAGGTGCCTCGTCGCGATTTTCCATTTCCCATTTAAATAACGTGGGGATAATTTGTTTGTAATATGAGAAAAAATGCTCTTCAAAAAAGATCTCTTGTCATTTTATGATAAATCTACTCTTTCGAAAGTTATGTAAAGTTTATAATTTATATGCATAAAGAATATCAGTTATATTCAAGATTTTGTTGTATAGATGAACAGTAAACGGGGTTTAAAAGAAATTTGAATGTTCTCTGAATTCTAATTTCCCAAACGTTAGTCAAGCTCGCTCTATAAAATGTGCAAAACATGTACCTTGGGAATAACGTGATAAGCCTTAAAAGTCTTTCTAATCGCCTTTTTTCGATTTTGCGTGGGTTTCATTTACCCTTTTCATCCGTCTGTTGAACACGAATGCAGGTATAATTTTGAGACCTCGAGGGACGAAGAAGGCACGGATGCTGAAAGCGGGGGAGAATTTGTTTCCTCGATTCTTTTGCGGGTCAAAGCCGGATCTTTGCCTTTCCGGATTATTTTTATTCATTCAGAGTCAAAATATCACAGAGTTTCCATTTTACGCGGACGTTGAAAGCTCTTTTCAGAAATTTTTTTCCGCGAATTTTAATTAATTCAGCCCGGCGTATAAATATGAGAATGGTATCAAATTCCGCGCCAAAGTATTATACATTATGTAAGCCGGGAACGTGATCTGGTTGGCTCGCAAATTACGTTGTTGCACGTTATAATTATACGTATGTCCGACAGATAATACTCGACTTCCAAACACTCAACGTGCAGGCTAATGCCCACCTATCCGAACCTGTTGACTCATTCCTGTTCGTAATTCTCGTTAGAAAGTGACGTTTGCTACCCGATAAGTATTCCTTCTGCTCGACGAAACACACGCGTCGTAAGAGCGAACTCGGTGTAAGTATCGGTACTTGCGGTAACACGATGCACGCTGTGCTGGAAAATTGCGCGGCTCCGTTTCCTACTGCGGCGTATCATCATTTTATAAAATTCGGTGCATCGGAACAACGCGCGATGTCGCAACATGGATATCCGTACGATTTCATTGGCACTCGGTAAGGAAGTCGCGAATATTCATATCGAGATTTGATTTCGTTATACAATCAAACGGTTGCGCAGCAACAAAAAAATATTGTTGAAAATATCGAGAGGTAGCACATTTCTAATCCTCTGTAGCTCTGTTTTTACTCTGTTTACATCTCTTATATACCTATAATAATTAGATAATTCTTCGGATAGATTAGGCGACATGCATGATTCATCGCTGACCAGCGATCTTGGTGTAGAGTCTCGGTAAGATCCGGCCCTAGAATTGTGCGGTACGATTGGAAGTCGTAAAAAGGAATATCGACCATCCGTAAAATGGTTATACGCGCTGAATAAGTACAAGGAAACAGGGCATAAAGTGTAAGTAAAGGCGTAATAAAGTATACGTTATTGGACCAATTATGAGAGCCTGTAGATAAGATAGAGCTACGTGTACCATTCGTATTATATAGTATATGTTACGTTTACGCTAGTGCTTGCACCGCCGGCACACATGTAATCTCCGTAGTAGTAACTTATCACACTGTTCTCGAACAGATGGAAATTTGAATAGCATATAACATATAATGCACATTATTCGAACCCATTTGGGCAGTCTGCCGTGCTTTACGTGTTATCAAAGTTATAGATGTAGACTTGTCGAACGGACGAGCAATTCGAATAACGACGTTTGTCTGCAGTAATGTACAGGTTTTGATTGCCGGGGTCATCTGCCGATTATTTAGACAAAATAAAAAACAAAGAACTTTCTACCGATTAATATAAGAGAAAAATTTTGATTTTTAATGTATTATACATGAATTTTTTCTACTAGAATTCAAAGATACGTGACCATCGAAATCGAACCAACGATCAATTTCGAACCTTATGAAAATCTGGAATGGTGTTGTAATCACTGATATGTGCAACTACCGTTGATAATTGCTGATGATTGATACCTTGATACGAGTTAGAAAAATATGGAACCGATTCGTTGCACAGGATCATTGACATCGTTCTTAGGTTCGAAGAACAGAGTTACACAGTAATTAAATACCGCGTGGTCGATACAACGATCGAATGCATATTTCAATTGTTCGACAAAGTCACTCTACACACATCCATCCTCTGGCTCTGGAATATTTTTGAGCGGATGAAGAGGCTTTATTTATTCCTCTTTCTATATACCTAATAACAGATCCGCGGTTGATTGCGAGGATTGTTGGCCTACGTACCCCGTTGTTTCTGTGTAATGCCCGCCCGTGTACCGACATATGAATTTCCTTGTTTCACTGTCAGGCTGTAATATACGCGTATACTCGTAGATAATGATCGTTACGGTGAATTGCAATTACACGATTGGGACTGGCAGATAACAAACCTTGCTCGATAGCTACGCAGGTATACATGTATCCAGTTATGTATCGCGTATACGGATCTATCGACGACTTATGTATTACATGTAACATATAAATACAGGTACAACACACAGAGACTTCAGGGAGCATAAATGCAGCGATCCGAAACGAATTTAGCCTGCAGATCATGCGGAATATGTACCTACGGCTATTTTCATGCCGTTAATGATCTCCAGACTTTCGAACTCCTCACCTTTTCACGAACTCCCGCAAAACAGTTAATTACTACTTTTGCGCCGCATTTCTGTACTTATTATAGTGCATTTGAAAGAACGGCACGTGCAATTTATCTAATTTTCTTCTCGAACACTCGTAACTCATCCTCTGAAAAACTAAACACTGACGTTTCGTTTCTTTCATCTTTGCCAGAACAATTCATAGTAAAAAATTATAAAACGACTAACATGGCTTACTTGTAGGTACTGCAGAAAAATCGTATTCAACGAGTGTGCGTTAGGTGAAGTTTTAGTATTAATTTTGGTATCCAGCATGATGATTCAAAGTTAAGGGATAGCTTGAGACGCGTCCCGTTTAGGCTTAGTAAAGATTGATTGCTTGTCATTATCGATTGAAGCTTTTTTTTATCGAAATTGAAATTTTTTTCGGGTAAAAAGATCGTGTTGCGACGTTGAGCGATCTTCGTCGTTAAATCCGCGATGACGAATGCGTGATAGCAGGTCTTTATACTTATGTATAGAAATGTTTACGTAGTTAACTATTTACATAGCACGTGCCGAATGCTAACACTTTCGTGAAATGCGAAAATAACATTAAAAACCAACGACAGTTTCGATGACGTGGTTGTTTTTAATATCGATGAGAATATTTCATTCGTTTCATACCATCGGGTTGTAATACAAGCTGAGTAACCGCGTTTAGTATTATCAATTGAACAAACGCGTTTTGAATTCCCCGTGTAGAGCAGCTGCCATGCTCGCAGATTACGTCACGGTTTGCGTGATCGTAAAATATAAACTATTGTACGTATGCGTATACATACGTACCACATCGAAATTGATTAGAATTTATAAACTCGACAATTGGCTAAATGTTAACGCGTCGCGCCCGTGTTGCCTCGAAGTTTCAAACTTTACGATGTAGGTACACGATTTTCTTCGAAATCGTATTTGACTCGTCGCATATATTCCCGTATATACCGCGTAAGATATATTTAGAGGAGTTTACGGAGACCCTGGTAATCACGTATAAACAAATAATGTTCCTCTTCTCCAACGATTTCTCGTTTGCTTCGCGAGCAGCAGCACCTGGGATCCGGGAATATTCGAAGAGTAGCTCCCTCGAGATTCGAAACGTTACATAGGTAGATTCTGGCCCCCTTAATTAACCCTAATTAGCCGCAATTAGCAATGCGGTCGCATGCATTATATCGCCCATACTTACGCACACGTCGGTACAACATCGTTGGCGGTATAAATCGTACAATATAGGCTGCCTACCGGAGGTTGAAGCAGCACAGCTGGGCTTCAATTCGGTATAATGTAGCGTCTGCAGATATGAAAAATAAATTTCCTCTCGACGAGAGTCGCCATTCTTTCCGGGAAGATCTGTCAACTACAAACAAAAAAAAAAAAACATCCTCGGACATCATTTTTCTCTGGCAAGAATACAGATAAACCAATACTTTCCCTTTGCACATGGATGGAAGTTGACAGTTCCTTAAAACTTCAATGGAACTCGACAATGTCTTCGACACCGCCATTATTTTCAATTCTTCACTCTGGAACTTGTGTTTTACTTCGCCCAAAGGTTTAGCTCCAGGTCACTGGTCGACGAAGCTGAATCTATGAGCCAAACGTGTTAAACTTTTTATTAATACAAAAAATGCAGTCCAGTTTTATTCTAATAATTCTACAAAAAATACTGGGAGTCCAAGGTGTATCACAAAATTTTTATTATCGGACTTTGCTACCTTGTGCGAACGAGCATTGGAACGTTTTTCTGCCAGCTTCAGTCCCGTCACCGATTGGTCGAGTCATACCGTTTTTGTTATTTCGAAATGCTAACGGCGTCACGAGGAGGAGGTGCATGGCGCCGAGCAGCCGAGGTTCCGCAGGTCGAAAGACTCTCTCGCCTCTCCTTCGGCGAACACCTGTACACCTACACGCGGCGTAGGTGGTGGGTGGCAGGGGCGTGCGCCGTTCGGTGTGCACCAGGAGGTGGCCGCGGTGCAATATCGACCACCCGAAGCCTTGACTCCTAGTGACCCACTCCCCCGCGCGGCGGCTCATCTTATGATGATTATCCGGGTGTATGCCTGCGAGCGCCGTCCCGTTTCTTCACTCCGCCCCCTTCTTTACCCATTCCGCACCTGTAACAGAAGCTGCTGAAAAATGCTGCCTCGATTTCTTTTACCAAGAGCCAACTTGCGGAGACTTCGCGGTGTGGAGAGAAACCGCTTAAGCGCGCTCCCTTGATGTCGTTGCAAAAACCGTCGATGGGTTGGAAGAGCGAAGAGAGATAACGGTTGGAAGGGCAATCTGAGGACATCGGTAAAGATGCTGTAGGTATAGTTGGAACTTGGGGAAAGCTTGGTGGGGTGCGCAGTGCGACTTTTCAACATGAAAGAAATCGCGCGCGGTTTTCCTTCGCGTCAATGGAAGCGATCGATCACGACCCTTTACGCTATTGTCTCTCTTTGTTTTTTTTACGTCTTTCGACCGTGAGTTGCTGGTCAATCGATTTGCCGGCACTGGTTACGTGGAGCGTACCTTCGACATTGACTTTATTGCTGTAACCGGCTTTTTGCTTCGTTTGCATCTACCGCTTCAAGTGTCAAAGTTATAGTGTTCGTACGGAGTTGTGCCGAGTTGATGTAGAGGGTCTCTTACCGATCATCCCTCGTCGTTTGTTGGAAGGAAAGAAACGCTCGTCAATGAGAAACGAATCGAATCTGCGTCGAGTGGCTCACGTCTGGATGTGAAATGTTTAACTTACGGCATATTTGTGTGACTGTGTCATTCATTCGAGTGGTAAAGGCGCATGGTTGTGTGTAATTACGAGCATAACCGAGAGTTCTTCTATTATACCACAGCCTTCAACTTGACTCTGGAAGTGTATGTCCGTCTGCTCGCTCGCGGAACGTCGGTAATAAAACTGCACTACTGCAGGCTCGCGAGGATATCTTACGGTGAAGATTACTTCGCTGAGATCATCCGCCACGACGAGTCCATTGTTTTCAAATACACCATTGGCACGAGCGTCGGTTCAAGGCTCCGGGCTATTTTCCTACGGACAGTCGAACCCTCTCGTCCTCGTATAAGAACCAGGAACGCCGTAAGCCTTTTAAACAAACTGCACCGATGGAGAGTTCAATTAGTAACTTGCACGCAGGTGCCACCCACCAGCATCTTCGTGTCGGTCGGCTGCATTACGTGCAGTTTATCTTTGCGCCGTTTCGCCAGATGCATGAAGGAAAGTGACGAGGCTCTACGATGATACTCGTGCCTAACAGCTGTTGGGCCTTGATTGACGGCCGAGATTCATCCGATTTCCACGCTCCGTTTCCTGGTGGTTGATGATACGCTCGTGGTTATACGAACACGAACATCCGATACAGCGAAACTAGGATAAACAACCGGCGATTTGATTCGGCGTCTGCGGAGCAATCGCGTGTGCGAAACACGGACGCGATGAAAGTTCTTTGAACGAGACGCGAACGGTTTCACTCGATAACGAGAAAGAACGGTATAAAATGCAACTGATCCGATTAATCCAACATGTGAACTGACCTCGACCGGAACCATCCGCACGACTACTCGTTTCCATCCAGCTGCAGTTCCCTGTGAAATTGGCACGTCCTTGCTGCAGTTCAAGAAACTCTCCCGCGTTCAGCGTCCCGAAAAACAGGTCACGTGTACTATCGCAGGTGTGACGTTGAGGCAATAAACGGAGCATCGGAATGCGATCAATTGTCTCGCCGCAACAGGCCGAGCAACGCGGTTGTGGTCCTGCTGCAGGTCAAGTTCGATCACTTAGCATATATTACCTGCAGCACGGCACAGGTGATGATGTACAGTTAATCGAGCTCGCGTGAAGAACTAACGGATTTAATACTTGCCCGTGTAGCAGCGATTTGAATCTTCCACATGCGTCCGTGATTTTCCTCGATCTGAATATCGGTGAAACTTTTATATCGTTATGCATGTCGGTGTGTGTGATCTTCACGGTCAAATTCAATTTAGTTCGTACCGTAGACTATTCCGATAAGCCGGTACCGACCCAATATCCTCGAAAGGAGAGTAAAAAGAAACAAAAACACAACCTGATGGTACAGATAGAACTACAGCTCTGTTATTAACAGGACCAATTGCTTATACTTTTTTAAATTCGACGAGGATAACTAACTCTTGGTTCAATGAAATTGCAAGGTATAGCGGCGACTGTCGTGTTATGCACCACTGAACTATCTCATTTATTCTGAATAAAAATCACACTCCACTGCAACCGAGTCTGGTTAACACGTGCTGCAATACGCTGCAATAATTCTCTCTCCTCAGCGACGATATTTCACCATTACCGCATCTTCCTTCGTCAGAGGTTCGTTTGGTATCCTATTACAAACCCGGCACCCGCGACTTCCAACAAGCTCACACAAAGTCAATTAGGACAAGGCAACTGCGGAGTGGATAGTCTGTCCGCGTCTAAGGAACGATATATATATATATATATTCCTATTGTGGCAAAACAACCGCGACGAGAGATGCAAACTTCACAAGAGAAGAGAAACATGGCACCTCGGATTTTCAGATCTTCTCGCGACGCGAGGATCTAGCAGGAGTCTGACGAACGAAGGGTATAAACACTCGGCCGATTCCGAGCTGCTGCTCCGCGACTCGCATCCTCGGGATCACGTCTCTCGCTGTAATATTTTACGACAATTCTCGTTTCTTTAATAAATCCTCGACGACGATCGGCCCGCTTACGCAGGTCGACGTGCGGCGAATGACAACGACGCTGCCACATACGTGCACAGGTAGTATCGTGACCCCAGGCGCCTGAAGTTGGGCAACCCGACGGCCCCCCGGGTATCGCCAAAACTTTTCGAGCGGTTTCAACGCGGTCCGGAAACAGGCGCAGTCTGTGGTAACCGAAGCGAGTTCACTCGGTGTTGACCAGCTTCGTATGTACACAATGTACAGGGACGGGGTGGCAATAACTCGCCGCTTGTCCGAGTTTCGCAAACTTGCAGTCTGACCCTTTACGATGCCTGGCCGGCTTTGCCGTCGCTGATGAAACTGTCCTAGATAAATGCTTAACAGTTTAATGACTGTTGGTGAGGCGGCAGGTCGAAGCTTCGTGACGAAGGTTACGCGACATACGAACCGGTGGTTGCTGCCTCGCCGTTCTCCAACGCAACGTTTACCGGCGGATGGATCGTCGTCGAGGACATCCTCATTTTCCGCAGGCTACCACGCTATGCCGGATAGGGGAGACGGTGGCTGGTTGTCACACTTTTCACTCTCGGATTTTTTAGAATTTTGTTTTAATAAAATTTCATTTCATTCGGATATCGGGTACCGTAAACGCACCCTTTGCGCACCTAGAGGAAATTCATGGCTGTTCCAAAGCACGTCTGAACAAGGTTTTTCTAACTGCGATTGGTGGTTCCCGGGTATTTTAAATTACGGAAACCGGGCAGAGATGACGAATAATTCGTATTCACGGCTTTGTTTTCTCGTTTTTGTTTTGATGTGAGAAACTAGGTTTATTCGATGTATATATTTTTAAGCAATACTTTTCTTCGTTGTATTTTTTCCCGGAAATCACGGAACAGTCAACCTAGACTCAGAAAACCCCGAAAACCATGAAAAAATCGAGTCAAACTCCGAAAGTTCCAAAAAACTTACCCGGACTCAGGAAACCACGGTAAAGTCGAAATGGAGAAAGTTGTCGCAAAATTATTGTCACATATGATAACTCGTCCCGACTCGTGATTTTGTTTAAAAATGTGCATATCTTGCCGAACCGTTATTCAAGTATCAAAAATATATATGTATGAAATGAAGGCGGCCTTTCCGATTATCTTATCGCAAAATACTCCAATGCAGCCAAGAAAATGACAAAAAACATATTTAGAAGATGGAAAATAATTACTTACCAGGTCCAATATCGGTTTTTTAATCACCGCGAGACCGCATATGATGCAATATTCTAATTAACAACATTCGTTTGTTTCAAACATTGAACTACAACCTCAGTCTATATCGCCGCTCGTTCCGGTATCTAGCTGCGGAAATATGAGCCTTGTAACAAGTAATACTTTAGACAACGAGGACACCCTTCCCCTACAAACTCTGTACCACGTCAATTAAGGGGGGCGGGGGGAAATTGACCGATCGACGAGTTGCAACGTAGATTGGAAAACTCGGGGCGTTATCATTTTTCACCATTCCATCAGCTTGTCGTGAAAATCGGCGTCAAATATGTTGCGTAACACTGGTAATTTTAACGTCTATTGTTAATCTATTTTTCAAACATTAGGAGCATGATGTTTCATCGAAGATATATAATTTTCACACGGTTCGTGCAATCTTTTCATATAATCTCGGTGTGGATTCGGTATCTATTATTAATTTGGATGAAAACATCTGTCTATAGAATGGGGAATCTGATTGGAAAATAAAAGTGTGGATGACCCAATTCTTTCTCGACGCGGATGACGCCACGGCGGTAATCCCTCTCGATATACGATAACGGTATAACAGGATCGAATTTATGAGAAAAAAAATACATAACAGCTGCCAATTCCTCATTGGAATTAGGTTAGCTTTTGTTATTAAAGTTTAAAATTTTCTCTTTGATTATTACGCAAGCATTTATAACACGGCGGATGAATCTTCCCGCCTGTAGATGCTGGTGTATATAACTACGTGAAAATAAATCAAGATTCCCACGTAAAAACACATTTGACCCGCAACATTTTTTACACCTTAAAATGCGGTCACTCCAGTTTCTATTTGCGATAAAAATTCCTCCAAGTCACGAAAGTCGGCTTGTCCGATCCTTGTAGCAAGTAATGGAAAAGCGGCTTACAGCGAGATTAGGAAAAGCTGGCGTCGGACGGTCGGAGCTGTTGCTGGAGATTTCGAAGGACGCCGTCCTTACCGAAAAACAGATAAGCGGCATTTTTTCCTCGGGTAAACATTCGACCACGCGGTCGTCAACTTTGACATTTCACTGGGGCTCCTATTTGCTTTCCGATTACGCCACAGCTCGAAGCTATACGTTCGCAAGGATTTCCTCCTCCCGGGTCCTCAGCGTCCCCCTGGTCTCCTCTTCTTCGAGACCCCATGGACCGGTTCCATCAGCGGAGGATGGAGGCGTAGACCCGGCTACCCGAGATAGTTCAGCGAGGCGTAATAGCCATTCTCCGGGGTACCTGCAGCGCAGAAATGAGCGAGGCAAGAAGAAGCCCCCTCACGTAAGGCACGACCCTGCACCAGCCGGTCGTGTAATGGGCCGCACCACCGATCTGCCCCGCAGGGCTCGGGGCATTGTGTGTTGGTTATTCGCGGACGATGCGCCGCTCGGCAGTAATTTTATGGCCAGGTAGGTGGGCACATCTACGGAGAGTAGGTATATAAGGACAGGGTTAATCAATAGGTTCGGACTAATTCGCTGGTGCGCGGTGCTTCGGCTTCCTGATGCCGTGTACCTGGCCTTTACACCCAGCTCGAGCTCTAGGCTAGAGCGGACGACCCGCGGACGCGGGGAATGTAGGTAGGTGGGTACCTACTCCGGCCTCGAGGAGAGAGGAACGTGATATCGGCTCAAGAATACGCTGCTAAAATATCTCCGACTACCTACTCCCAACTTCCTTTCGACGTGTAGGTATTAGGTATACCGGCGGGTCAGCCTTCCATGGCCTTCCGTGCACACTCCGGTGCTCGGTTTAACTTCCTTCCGGTTCTCATGCCTTTTTTTTGTCTACCACTTAGTCTTGAGTGGCGCAACGTGGCGTGACATATTTGAACAATTTTTGGCCTTTCGCCTAATCGGAAGGAAATTTAAACGTGTTTCAAACAGCGCGCAACCCGTTCGCGAAATTGAATAATTTTGCTTGCAATTTGGCGATAGGGGAAACATTATTTTTGGTTGGAGCTGGGCCGAGGAAAGTGTGACAAGCAGTCCCTGATGCGTATGTTTTGATTTTGGGTATTATTTGACACTGAATTGCCGATTTTTATTTAAAGAGTGAATTATGCGCGATTGCAGATAATGCGAGGAATTTTCGCGCCCGCTGTCCAATTTTTTTTTTTTATAAGCTTATAGTGAACGAAAAAATTTCTTTGAAGATGCCAGATCTGACAGAATTCGTATGTTGTGTTATGTTGAACACCACCGTAAGAACTTAATTGGCGAATTGAAAATTGACAACATTGTAATCTCAGAGAGAAATGGTAAAAATAAGGGGACCCGAACCAAAAATGTTTCTCATTTAAAAAAATGAAATTGAAAACTTTTTAATCTTGCTATTTCAACGCGAATAAAATGCTCAACACTGGTAAAACATTTTTCAATTTCATCTCCAACATCCAAACATTGCTTTCGCGTGATTTCCGCTCGAGCATTGAGAATGCAGGTACGTGTGACGATTTGTCTTCGGTAACGGGAGAGGAATTTCACGGAATTTGCGTTGTTTCACCGTTCCCTCAGCCTCCACCGTCAATCGAATCCGCTTTCGCACTGCTGACGAGAGAAATGGAAATCTGCAGGCATCGATGTGTGCAGAACGACGTCCCGCCATACATAAACACGCCTCGCATAAGGGCACGCGGTATTCGGCCGACCAACCCGATTCGATTACGGACCCGTAGGTAACCCTGCCAAGGATCGCCCTTTGAGAAGGAGAAATGAGGAGGTCGAGTCGAGCCTTCGTACGGGAGATTCCAGCTTCGCTTCCGCCCCTTTCGGACCAACCGCGAATTCAAAGCAGCAATGTGCAGACCCTTGCCGGTTTGTGATGTAAATTCTTGATACCTTAAAACCAAAAATTTACGTCACGGTTCGCTTCCCGAAACCATCGAGGTGCTGAAACAACTCTGGGAGAATAAAAGTTGATTTTCATCGGCCGCGGCCTCCGAATGCTCGTTTCGAACAGCTGAACCGATCGAAAGCAGTCTGATTCGTGATGACGGAGTAAAAATTTCCGACTGTAACGGTAAAGTTTTACCTTGATATACAATTTTTATACAATATGTATGTACAGTGCGTGTGTTCTTGTAAATCGTTGACTTGAGAACTGCACTCGAATAACAATTTTTTAAGTGAGTTGTCAATTTTTTTTTTTCCATTTTTTCGTTCACCTTCAACAATTGCAATTAGTAGCGATTTTCACGCTATTCTTCTATTTCGTTAACTTGTGGATAGTAAAAATTTAAATAACGTGAGAGAAGGTCAAAGGTTTGGAAAGGTAAATAATTATTTGCTCTAGGCAAACGATCGTATTACGATGCGGTGAAAATTCAAAGGCAGAATATAAAACTGACTCTGTGCGTAAGAATCAACGTGTTGAATATATAATTCGAGAAAATTTCCATGGCAAATTGAGTAGCGTTGAACGCGCGAAAAAATATCCGATGTTCTCTCAGCCGGCTGACTACCAGCTGAAAGCTCGAATACTTGCAGCTAGTGCAGCAGAGAAGCGCACGGAGAGCCGAGTCGTTAATCGTACGTCGAAGCTTAAACCCACGCTAAAGAGCTGTAACAAAGTCATTTAAATTCTCGTATAATTCTAGTACTTATAGACGTACGAGAGAAAACCGCGTCGTAAACATACCCAAGTTATTTACAGAACGACTTGGGGCTGCATCCTTGATATAGGAATTAACAAACACTCGCTCGCACGATTCAACCCGAGCTCCTCCGTGTCTCTCTCACAATCAGCCACTGCAAGTCGGCTCGTTACTCGTTCTCGTCCCCCGTCTGTTTGCGCCTAGTCGAGGCTCTTTCGATACTCAAAAAAAAAAAAAAAGATAGCAAACAGATAAGCGAGTGACACCGACCGCTGCAGCCCATCCTCGACTCTTTCCTTCTCTAATCCATTAGGGACCTCGGCCTTTTTGGCTACGCGAAAGTGCAGAACAGAACGGACGTGGAGTGACAGAAATTGCTTCGAACTCTATTCCGACAATTCTGAATTGCACGCACTCGACGGGAAGATAACCGTTTGTTTGTACGTCGGTGAAAAACATTCTCTCTCGTATTCAAACTAAAACGAGACACATTTATTCATATCCACTTTCCGTGGCGTAAAAATCTCACTCTTTTACGGGATAACAGATATTCGATCAGAGTCGGAGCATGGAAATCAGTGGAAAACATCGAAGCAGAAAATACTTCTGCGTAGCTACTTCAATGAACACAGGAGCAGGTTAGTTGTTCTTTTTTTTTTTTTTTATCCAGTACCGTCAGTCAGACCGATGTTGGTACCGCAAGGTAGAGGCTCCATTTAAAATTGGCAAATAATTGAACGTTTACCGGATGCGTTACCTTTGACCTATCCGTCATTAGCAGCACTCGGTAAATTGGCACGCCTAACCAACGTTCCATCGATGCCCATAGTCAAAATTGTATTAAATAATTTCCCGTGTCGATCACGCGTGTCATCCTTGAACGAGGATATACCCTGTGGCAGAGTCCATCCTTGGTCATGGCAACTGCTCTTTGCAAGGCCAAAGGTGGGTGTGCAGCATTCGCTGCTCCACGTGTCGCAATATTGCTACCAATCGTTGTATACATATATGTATTCATACCGTGGCATATGCAGAGTCACGATCACGCGCAGGGCGATGGGTACAGATTGGCAAACTGTATCGGTTGATGAAGCGATTTTGCGCTATGCCTTTAGCGTTATTAATAATAAACCTTCCCATGGTAATTGGCATGTCCGCCTGTTCAGTCAACGATTCTACGCCCCGCATCACGGGATATGGATTATATTGTACCCACTCGAGTTGTTTGGCGGCAGTTAATTCTCTGCTTCTTCCGTTTATCGGGGTCCGAGCCATGACAGCTACAGGTGCAGAGGGGAATTTTATTGGATCATCGATACGATGTATAGGCGCGTTAATTCAAAGTGGAAACGAACGAGAATTCTTTCAAGAGTGAAACGGGATGATAAAATCAAAAAATAAAAAAGAACGCGCATCGCGAAAGCGAACATTGCTTGAGAAATTTTACGCTCCGTGTATGGCTAATAAAAAAATCGCATCTTTATTTGAACGGAGCAACCTCATAGGGCTAGGGTCAATAAAATGGTTGACTATTATTTATGTATCCGAGAGGTGATTTATTTAATTACGCCGTTATTATATTGCAGGTACCTCTCAGTTTTACTCGTATGTCTAACAATAAGTTGTATTTTTTCTATTTCAGGTACGTACCGACACTCATGCAGTCGTGAAACTTTATTATACACATACATCGACAAGCGTTTTATGTTCCTGGGTGAGTAGTACGCATGCAAGTGTTTGTTTTTTTACCTGCATAAACAATTAACCGAGCGACGCCTGGTTGTATTTATACCAGTGTAAATTGCACCTTTGATCAAATCGCAATCGTTGAAGGAAATTTTGGTTTGTCAATCGCTATATTTTCGGCAGGCCATGGACTCGAGTGTTTTTGAATATGATATAAACGAGAGTCTCTTCCACAACGTTGTATTATTCCCCGTCGCATATATACTGGGTTGATCGCAATTCGTTAGTGGATATGAAAACCTGCCTGCAAAGAATGCCCAAGCCATGATGAGACAGAGATGCCAGGAACGAAATAAAAGTTGAAAAATTCTTTCTGCTCGCGCTGATACATTTTTCGTCATGCACGGGAATTACTGCTGCAACCTCGACCCTTTGCGGACCCCTCTGCACCTGTATTATACATACGTGCCTGCCTGTGACGTTAAATTAGGTTGAAAACATAACGCGAATGAAGTTGTGTAATATTCACGCCGGTTCCTGCGGAAATGGATTTCACGAGAAGCCGGTTTCAAATTCGTTACCTGCAGTGTTCTATAAACTTTCGCTCTCAATTCCATCTCTGTGTGTGTGTGTGTGTGTGTGTATACATATATACGTATACGCAGGTTCAAAATCGTTTCAACGTCGAGTTTTTCTTCTTCACTCAACGGAGATAGGAGTCAATTATTCAGAATAACTTAACGCCGGCGTGACGTCATTCCCACTTTGATTTCAACCTGAGTTCCGGTGTGAACCGGAAACTAATACCACCGGAGACCCTCCGGCTCCGTTCGTCCGTCCAATATCTCCACCAGCGGAAACGCCCACGGTGAAACGGTGCGACGCCTAACCTCGGAAATCGCAGGTATAATATCCGACGCGAAAAGTAAGAACCGAGTAAGTCCGGACTTGTGTCAAATGCACAGCGTGTCCGTGTGATTAATATTTTTGCCATGAAATTATTTCAGAAATTGTAAATTTCAATGTACGTATTTTCTTCTCAACGCGTACATGTGTAAAGTGACTTTTTTATCTATGAAATTCAAACTGTATACGAACAAAGGAGAATTCCTCTGTCACCCGATGTGAGGAATTTGATTTTACAATTCAGAGTAAAGTGATGGAAATTGAATGCTATTCCGTCACATGCTTTCACCTTCTCTGGCGTCGAGGAGCTTTGAAAAAAAGAGACAAAGGGAAAAGAATCTGACTTCGATTTGGAGAAGCATACTTTGAGATAAAATATCAGGCAGCTTGATTTCCTCTGAAAGAAAACAATAGACCCTACCTTTTCGCAGTTTGAAAAATTCTTCGGCATTGTCGGAACTTTGACAGCCTTTTCCTTCCGCTCGACGTAATCTAAACTTGAGAGAAGTCTGCCGGTGGGTTTTATTTTCCAATGAATTCATAGTCCGAAATTTTCCCGGCCAGTTGTTTATAGCGCAGCTTTCTAGAGGGGCGGGGGGATATCTCGGTGTCGAGAGACTCGAGTCGATCAGAAATAAGAGGCAAACAGCGACCTCGAGGAGATAACGCAGCTGTTACCAGCGGCTAGACGCGACGGGGTAAAACACGGCGAACAAACATCCAACCGATGTGGAGTTTGGCCGGCATCCGAGCAAGTGGGTGTTGAGTTAGCGTAAGTCTGTTTTCTCCTATCAAAAGCCAGGATCGACTAGTATAAAAGGAGTGAGGGACGCGCTGGAATCGTCTACGCTCTACACTACAGGACGATCCACAATAAGGTGGAGGGGCAGGACCGTCCAGTTTTCTCTCGTGTAGTAACGCAGCCTTTAACAGATTGTACAGAGGCGCGTACAAGGCGTACGCGCAAGCGAATATTGTTATAAGGAAATCCGACCTGTTTCTCGTTTACACATGTGCAGGCTGTACGCCGTAGCATCCAGTCGACTATGGTACGAGGGGCGGAACGACGTTCGAAGGGTAACAAATTACAAGGCTTGTTGTCGTTTGAGATTAACACGCGCTTACAAAGCTTACGGGAAAGCTTATAGATACGCGAGCCGCGATGATGCAGTTCCTTAATATTATGCAAATCCTACGTGATTTATCTCTCATGTAGGTTGCTACGCGTCGTCGTCGTTTTCGATGTCTGCGTATACGCTAGGTTCTACGGTTATTACATTTCCGTATTAACTCTCTGCCCCTGCACTCGCCCAGATCGTAATACCCTTGTGTATACACTCCTGTATTGAACGGAAACTCACGCGATTCATTCGCCATGTTCTATTAGCGCGTCATACTTTGCACCCGCTTCAGAAAATGATGAACACTTTGATTATGGTTAGCGATAGGCTGCTCGTAAAGGAAATACACGTATTAACGCACGGTAATATGTTGGTTCGGGCTGGATTTTTTTGCATACATACATACATATTTCATCCTCACAATTAGTATTCTACACGGTCATAGGGCTGGTCATCTCAACTTTTCTTCCAGAGTGTATCTGATTATGACCATTGAATGTTGATCGTTTTCTTTAAAGTTCGGCTACGTTCGGAGTATCGAAAAACCATTAATCTGCCTCCACTTTGTGACTCCTGATCCGTCTGCAACGGAATTACACTTGGGAGTTGACAAGGGTTGCCTAGTGATCTATAATACAGTAGCTACTGTCAATCCTTGGAATGCTAGACCAAAACAATTGGAAACCCCGAGCCAACCACCCCTGGGATTATTGTAACCATGAAACAGGTACATTCGAATGTGTGTGTGCGCGGTAAGTTAAGGAGTCCATGGTTCGGATTAATTTGATCTCGGCACTGACTCTCCTGTTTTCGGTACTGAATAAATTCCAACGCGGTCCACGGCAAAGGGATTTGGCACCATTGCCAAGTGATGAAAGCGACTGTACGCCGCAGTCTGCGGGTCTGGCTTTAGTGGCACTTGAGTTGGTACAACCCTGCACTTCAAGGTAGATATCCTCGCCTTGTCGTGGGCAGAGCCAGAGCCGTGCAATGCGTCATTCCCGTAATACCTACGTGGTGTAAAAGGTACACGCTAGTAGAAGTACCGCCTCCTCCTTTCCTACTACGTCTCTCTGCATTACAGCCGTGCCTGTGGAAAATCGGAGAAGAGGGCCACGGTATCTCAGGATTACGTACGAACATTCGGTTACCGCTGATTTATCGATAGGAATATTTCCCCGAGTTCGTCACGGCTCGTTCTTTTCCATACCTCGCCTTGGCATCAGATGTTGATGGGTATTAGTTTAATGAATTCAAACGCTCGACTCGAAGCCACTTCTTTTTACCGTCCACTCGCTTCACTGACAAATTGTTCCGACGTGCCGCATGCTTACTGCATACGCAGGCTGCTTATGGTTGTACACTGGCTGTTGAACATGACTGCGGGACGACGCAATGATGCTACTTATTTCACATCCAAAAGCTCTCCCGACAATTTTTTTTGTTTTTTTTTGGGGGGGGGGGGGGGGCTTAAGGTGAGAGTGGTAGAATTATAGATCACTGGGCTAGTTTTTCTACAGATGCAATGATAGAAATTGTAATGTTATGTACGACATTGCGTACTTTCTTAAATTTCTCAATGTTATTAACGGCTCTTTGCAGTCATGTGCGTGACAGTAATTGAGGAAAGAAACGAGAATTTTCTACGCGTTTAATCTTGGTACGGCTGTTTGAAGATTCAAATACTAATGAATAAAGAATCGTGATGAGATTATATCTCTTTCTCTTGGAACGTGGCGGGATTTATACTCTTACAATGCTCACGAACATTGTAGGCGGGTCTGAAAATTTACTAAGCCTTGATAATTTCCTCGGAAGTCGTTATTTTCCTATTCTTTATCTATCCTTATCAAAGATAAGTATTGTATACTCGGTGCTTGACTTCCGAATTTTCAAGTCGTTAAAACTTACGAATTTCGATCACGATAAAGCAATTACCGAATTTCTATTCCACCCTCGGCGAATTTTAATCGGGTTCAATCTTCAGAGTCGGCTAATTATCTTATCACTTTCTTTCCAAGCTTATGATCGCATTGATCTTGTGTTCAATGGTTAACCTCATCAACAGGCCGATGAACGTACCTAAATTTCTATCAAAGGTATCTGCTCCTTTATTCGGTGGATAAAAAACATCGCACAATAGATTATTACCTGTGAATTTTACGTTTAAAAGTTTTGCCTCGGTGTTTGACAGATTATTTGCTGAAACCTCTTAACCATTAACCTGATACAATCTCGAAGAGTAACAAATTTGGATCCTCGAGGCACGGATGCCTCTCTCTCTCTCTCTCTCACACTCTCTCTATTTTTCTCTCTTTCTCCCCGAGCTACAGGCGGGTCGAGGGTTGCTGAAATCGCGGGGGTTTTCTCATCCTCCTGAATTTCAATCCCGTTTCACCCGGAGGGCTTGAGAAAGCTTCGTGTCCTTCCCACTCGAGAGATTTCCGTCAATTTTCCATTCCGCGTATCTCACGTATAATTTGTCTTGCTTTATGCTCGCCGCCGCCGTTCGCGCGCATCATGCAAGCGGGAAATAAAATATCTCACCGTCTCATCTCTGGTAGCTGCACTCGCGTACACCTCAGCAGCAGGTACGCGCCCCATCAACCACACCTCGAACGTAATTTGCATGCGGGTCTCAGATTCGGCCGGGTACGCGTGCCTCCGTAATCCGGGGTGAAAATCGGGCCAGGTGCTGCCCCAGGAAAAGGACGACACCGCTTCGTCGTCGTCGTGCATCGCTGACAATTACACGCTCGAGTTGGGGCCCCTCAAGTGAACCACGCCGCATCCGATTCGAGAGCATCTCGACTCACCCCTCGGCTGTGTAATACCTACAGTAGTATGGCCGCCATGCAGCGAGCGGTATAATTTGTCTAATTGTAAAAGAAAAAAAAAAAAAAGAAAGAAAAAAAAACCAGCCATACCCGCTTCGAGTTTTAATTGTGGCCATTTTTCGGCTCTCCCGCAAGGTTTTGGTGTCGCGTCGCCAGGCTTCTGCCAGGCATATCACGAGCGAGCCCTCATCGGTGAACGCCGACAACCCTGCACAAGTCAACCGTGACAAATCGAGTGATGAATTCAGTTGTCAGCCCTATCGCCCTTCTCCCTCCTCGATGTCCTACGCCGCATTTGACCCCCGCAATAATACCGAGCGCCACGCGATCCCGGAGAGATATCCCTGACAAACGATGAGAAGACTCGATTTGTCAAACCACTATGCGTCGTTGCGTTGTAGGTTACACAAGGTAAGGCAGTCTACGCGATAGAAAATTGTTCTTCCGTATTCCATGGTGTCGGCATCGTGACGATGGTGTGCCGAGTGACGGTAGTTTGAAAAAAAATGTAGCCAAAATAATTGAACTAGATCGTATCTTTGGCAACTTTATGTTCGGAGCAACCTCCTCTATGTAGCAAGTTTGAAAATACTTTCACGGTAATCCGTTCAGAAACTGGTATTATCAATTCCGTACATAGACGTCATTAGCATATTA
Source organism: Neodiprion virginianus (assembly GCF_021901495.1). Classification (NCBI taxonomy): domain Eukaryota; kingdom Metazoa; phylum Arthropoda; class Insecta; order Hymenoptera; family Diprionidae; genus Neodiprion; species Neodiprion virginianus. The sequence continues at coordinate 33,012,091 of NC_060877.1, read as the reverse complement.
TTCTTACTTTAATCTCGACGCGTGGCAAATGTCGCAAAAAATTCAACTTTGAAGTATTATCATAGATACCGTGAACCAAGATATATATGTATACGTGCACAATGATTATTTGAGTACGGTGAAACGGTCTCTGGGATATCATTAATCTCTCGATACATTCCAAAATAATTTTTGTATCGAGGCGGGGTGTGTGACTGATTGTGAATACACGTCCAGCGAGAAGAATCGCGTGTATGTGTGCGTCATATATTTCTTCGACAGTTGTCGTTGACATAATAGGTATAAACTATGTTCACGCGAGGTGATTGATAGCCGTACTCTTGATACTCCTACAATGCAAAGTAGAGCGAATTCCAGAACCTTTATATACATATATACACATGTAATCTGGTCGAAGAGGTGTATACATACATAGGTGTACGTATATTTGGAGCGTTCGTTTCTAGAACTGGATATGCCGGAACCAGTTGGCATTTAGACATATGCATGCGTGACGTGTAATATGTGGGGATATAACACGCTCGATGCAGAGATATCGGCTTAACAATCCCACCAATTCGGGATGATAATGGGTTCGTGCAGCTTATTTCCATCCTCCGTGATCTATCTGTCTTTTAGGAGCTGCAGCGGACTGACAACGCGTCGAGAGAATGGAGCGAATCACCCGTAATGGAAGACTCCTCCCGGTATTAACGCAATATTAGTCGTCATTTAGGATTAACTAGCGGCTGGTCGAACCTCTGGCCTAATGAGCGTGTAATCCTCTCTGCCAAATATTCATCTTACTTACGACTCCCGAATGTAACTGTCCTGTTTTCACCCTTGGAAAAAACCAGAGAAAGAGTCCGACGACACGTGTAACTCTCGCCACACGTTTTTCATCCCCTGCTCACGTGAGAATTAACGTTATGCAACGTTCGGACCCCGCGAAAGCAATTGCTTTTACAACTGACCGTCGTTCGTCGTAGCGGTTCAGCCTCCCGATCCGTTCGATGGATCTACAGCTACGTTGGGACTGAAATAAATATATAAATTTTCCCCGGTAATCGGAAGGGGTAAATTGGTTTTCGCTACGACGACAGGAATACAGTTACGTATCCTCGTATAGAAATGGCTCGACGATGCTGGACACTCCGTTCCTCCACCCTGGGTAACCACTCGTTCTTTTTTTTATTCAAAAAGGAACGTCCGGTGATTTAGCGCCGCTGTGACTATTTGTTTCTGAAAACCCGTTCTGTAGCGTTCCAAATAAAGCGCATATCTCATCCACAAGTTATACAACACTCGGAGAGATGCTACAGGTTGCGTCTTTTTCTTTCTTTCTCCTTGTTAACCTTCCCCTTTTTTTCTTTTTTACTGCTTATGGTAATTCTCGGTGAACCGAGCCACCCTTTTTCCTCAGTGTCCCAGATTTTTCTCGTCATATCTGCATGCGAATTTACCAATTTAAAATACGTACCCGAGTACGTATATATCAGAGTTATTTACAGACCTGGAATCCACGGTAAAGTTGAGAATTTCATAACTAAAAACCGATATTAACAATTATCCAATTTTCGATCAATTCCGTGATCGAAACAACTCGAAATTCCTGTTCATTCGTTTAATTTACGTTCAATTCAAGCTTCAACGAAAATATAACTGGTACGATCGTCATTCTGGGGAAATACCCCTATTTCCCACCTATACAAAATAGGTAATTAACTGTTACAAAACCCTCGGCCGCAATCCCCCGCGGGGCAGTTTCTCCCCCGAATCCCCAGCCCTAAACCTACCGGGCTGCGTAGGACTGCGTTCAGCGGGTCCTCCCTTCTGCTCGATTATGTTAATTGATTCGTTCAAACGAACCGGGGATGGACTAACAGCAGCTACCCGATTGTTACAGGGGTCGGATTGGCGCGTGAGGATGACTCGCTGCAATTCCTACTCGCTCTAGGTACTGTCCACGGTTCAGTGCTGACCAGAAAACTGTCACCCCGTGTTAGTCGTCGCTCTGCGGGCGATCTTCTCTTCTACGCGCCTCCAAATTTGAAGCTGGTTGAAATTCGAAACTTTGCAGCGGCATACCCTCACCCATTAATCATCTACCGGGTGCATTCGGGCTTGTAAAGAGTATACGGTATAGATATAATGATGATGGATATAAAAACTGGGACAAAAAATTTCGGCTAGTTATTTCGAAAACAATATCTTGTTTTTTATCAACGCGATGAACCCGCAGTCTTATCTTATCTGATATTTTACTGCAGACGCAACTTGTATTCTCGTACACGTCGCATCTGGTATTTTATATTATCCCGCCAAAGTACTCCCTTGAGTAAACTTCGACAAGCCTTGCTTCAGAGATACGTAGTGCTGAGCAGAGTTGGCCTTAAAAAAAAAAAAAAAAAAAACAGAAGTTTCAGCTTTTATCTACAAGAGGTGTCTTATTTCCTTATTCCATGTCCATAATTTTCAATTCCTTATGATTTCGTGAAGGAAAAAAAAAAACCAACCCTGACATTTATAGGCGTTCACAAATACCTCACGTTTTTTATCTCAATTATTCGATGTTCACTTTCGTTGTTTTTAATAATTTTGTATCTTGATTTGAAATCCTCAGGGTTAAACCGAATTTATCTCATTTTTTGGAACGTTAGCCTCGAGACGCCGTCGCGAAGTCGATCCGACGAAAAAGGGCGCGAGGCTTTCAAAAATATTCACAACTGCAAATGATCAAGCTCCGAGTCAACAAACGAACCCTTTGAACGCCGGCTCATTGAATCGAAGAAGGTCGACTTGGGTTGCATCGAATCATGCGCAATTTTAAATTAGACATTGTTGGGATTTGCAAACATGGTACATGTCGGGGATCGCAGAGCACCGATGGAATCATCACTCAATCGCCCGAGTGTGCGTCTCTCTCTCTCTCTCTGCGTGTGTGTACTTGTGTCCATTCCATGGTTGTAAGAACCCAGGAGGAGGGATAGGGTCGCGTGCGGCTGACAATAGCCCTTGATTTTGCTGTCCGATGCGATGCGCCTCGTGCATTCCTAGTGCCCTGCAGTTGCTCACCTATACCCGCCCAGCCAACTATCTCCGGCATGCGCATATGGCGTGTACCTTAGAGGCCTTTGCAAGCGTGCTTGTGCACGGACGTGAAGAGGAATCAACCCTCGTGAATTTCCGTCCCGCTATGTCGTACGCGCACTTGTGTTGTTATTATAATACGCGCACGGCATCCATCCATGTCGGAGTGCCGTATGGTGCGGGAAGTATGAATTATTACGTAGAGGTATCCACAGACGGCTATTAGCGGGAATTAACCTCTTACGGTACGTTGACCGGACCAGATTTCTCCTTTTTCTTCCTTCCTCTTTTCCATTCATTCATCCTTTTTATCCACTACGTGTGCGTATTTTTTTTTTTTTTTTAACACAAGTTTCAACCGGTGAGATGCGCGTGGCGCGACACAATGCGCTAATCAAAACTCTTGCTGCTGCAACGGTGGAAGAGGTAACTTTAACCCCGTGCACGCTGAATAAATGAATGAAAGTTAACTGTTTGGCGAAGCTGAAATCGTAAAGGGGTCAAGGGACGGGGTTGTAATGAAACACATTATCGATCTAGCGTAACGTTGTTCTTTTTTCCACCATACGACGATGATGAATTGGTGAAAAGGAATAAACCCGGGGTATATCGTCTTGCTTGACGGTAAGACGTTCGATTCTCCGTTAGCTCCATCGATTCTTACGCTTGCTATAGCTGCATCTTTTTTTTCTACTTTGTAGAATATATGAAACTGATCTCAGGACGACATTCGAATTCTAAAGGTACGGTGACTCGGTTGGATTGAACGCGAAAGGTTGAACTCGGAAAGTCGAGCCGATCCCGCATGTTGGGAAACGATAATAAATATCAATTACCGATCTTACAATATGATTCGATTTATACGAAGGGGGTATTCGACCCGCGGACCACGTCAGGAAATGTTCTTCTTTGTCGAATTCGTCTGAGTTGTAAATGGAAGAGTATACATATACATAAGGACCACACAACGTCGCTGGCTATAACGTGATTTAGCCGAGACGCTTTATTGGGTTTCTTTATTTAAAAAAAAATTTTCTTTATTCCGAGTCTAAATTACGACTTCTATTGTCACTGTCCGGTTTATGCTGGTGCGAAAGTTCACTGTAGCGTAACTAAAGATCTCAAATATAGGAAGAATTCAAGATTTCACGTATTGTAAGTCGGGTTTTTCATCAGTATAAAAATAACAACCAATCTTTCTTCACGTTGTTTTGCGATGTGACAGAGTGCGATTAACTTGGCCGGGAAATCGAAGGAAAAATTTTTGATTGAAAAAATCGCATTCCACCTGTTACGCTGGAAGGAAAAAAGAAACATCGGTTCTTGGATCATTTGCCGCACTGACGTTTCGATTAACGACGATGATTGAAATTGCGGAATCGTTCACAGATAGAATGACACCGACTGTATCACTATCGTAGCTCGTGAACGTTCAGTGGAAAAGTGAGGGAGCAGAGAAAGACATCTGCCAGGCAATCTACCTCCTGCTGTTTCACGCGTCGGAACGGCAACTCCTCGCGAACGTTGGACGGGCATCGTCCTGGGTAAGGTCTTCTCGACCGAGGGTGATACCAACGTGATCAAGACTCTCCACGACCTCTTGGAAATTTTCCAACCCATGCAAGGTGCCATTGTCGCGATCTGATCTGCACGATCGATTACTTATTAAAAATAAAGTTGTGATTTGAGTAACGTTTAATGAAATACCGACGACCCGCATTGACCATTTCGAGCACGATGCGACGCTGCGGAAGGTTGTCTTACAGTTTTCTGTCCGCGTGTTTATTTAATCCAGCGTTTAATTCCGATTTATTTTTGCTTGTTTGACTTTCGTTTCTTTTATTTTTTTCTGAATTCATCACGAGAAAGAAGGGAATAAGATGTGCGAAGTCGTTCGGTTAGCCGATAAATTGAAAACCGGTCCAATCTAAGAAGGACGAGTCGCGCGACGGATGATCGAAACTTCGTCACGGCGAGTGAATCGCGAGGCGGATGATCGGCTTTGAGAAGAGGGTGCAGTTACCAGCTGTAATCGCGATGTAAACAAGATAACCTGTTTTCACGTAGCCGTCAGCCTCGATGAGTTTCAATCTCGAGAGAGTTCGGATAATTATCTCTACTCGAGTGTACTTCCTACTCCCCTCCCCTTCCTACTCACTCATTCCCTCGCTCTCTTTTGAATTTTCCCTGCTTTTCCCTCCTTGTCACTTCCCGACCCTCAGTTTCCAAGGCGATATACAACCACCGCGATAAACTTGAAAGGAAAATTGAAGGAGGGCGAGAAACTTACATTTTACAACCGCGCGAGGACAGTTTCCGAATCCCTGCAACAACGGCTCGGGTGTATAATTTCAAATCCTGAATTTTGCCGATTCCTGGAGCGATGCGGGAAGTTACATATCGCGACTGAAACGTCGAATGTTCCCGAGGCACCGCCTGGCTCGAGTTAGGAATCCTGTACCCACCTCGTGCATCGCTAAGACACCAATCGTTAGCGTCAGCAGCAATGTTCATAGCGGGATTCGCAGAGTTATTGACTAATACGCGCAATATTCGTAATAACACAAATTGAAGGCGTAATACGCGCACGTTTCATGCTCGCGTGAATAATGTAACCGTATAATGGTAATGCCTCGACAATCCAGAACTCGATACACCGCTATATAACAGCGATTCTCCTCGACCTGCACGACGTATACGCGTATACCTGTATAACTATATCTATGCATTGGTGACCCAGTGGAGCTGGATAGTCGAGCGATCGTAAATTACCTCGATCCAGCAGCGTGTGTTTTATCCGTGTTTCTTTATCACGTCTGTAATGTGCTAAAGTCGGACTTTTCGTATCAAAAATCGACGTAATTGGCAGCCAAGGAATGTAGGTGCCAAGACGCTGGGAACGTTCCTTGAGGTTTATAACAAGAAGCAAACACCGAAGAGACGGAAATCGGGACTTAATTTGGGGGGGCATGCTTAAAGATAGAAGAGCGGCTATAACTCTTTATTCACTGTCGTGCGTATGAAGGAATGAATTATGAATGAACCTCAAGGCGAGTGTCTTTGACTTTTATTTTTACATCCAATTCCTACACGGCACGGTATTGAAACGCGAACAAGGCTGGCAGTTGTATGCGCATTCGCATCCTTCATCCAGCATTTCTATTTATCATTTTATTTTTATTTTTTTCGTTGGAATTTCACTCCGTGGAACAGTAAACAGCATTGTTCAATGACTTGTTGTTTTCGCCCAAGTTGTGAAAAGTGGGTGAAACAGAGAAAAGATCAATACGGTATCAGTTCTGATACAGTTTGTATTTCTTTCACCCTGTCGGAAGAACGAATGAAACGTAATTCGATGCTGATAAATGGCACAACGCTGCATTCTTAATTGGTCAGACATGAGGCCTCTTCATCGAGTGTTTCATGTCTGGAGGAGAGGAAGGCTTCCCAAGTTTCAAGTGTCAAAGTGATTCACGACGATCGTATTATGAGTATTTGGACTTTTTGGCCAAGTGGAGCGCAAAGTATTCGCGGAATCGTTATTGCCAATTAATGAATTGCACGTAATTAAAGAGGACGATCGGAACGTCGTCTGAAACTTGGCAATGTTGAGTCTCGCAGATTACGTACACACTTTGAATACAGTAAAATGCGGAAATGCCATTCCGCGTTATAGACAATTAGGCAGACACCGACATTTACCGTTATTCGTCTCAGCAGTTATTCAAACTCTCGCAATTTATTTTTTTTTCAACTTTATTTTTTTTTACACGAGTTCGGTAAAACGAACACTGGTTTTCATCTCTCCAACCCCCTAAACAAATATCCCAGCAGTCATATTATTTACATTGACCGAAAATTTCCCTCCGGAGGGTGGCTGGAAGCGTTTTCTTTTTTCTTTTTACTTTTTTTTTTTTCAAATTTATTTGTATGTATGCTTCTTTCGTCTTTTTTTTTTTTTTTTTTATTACTCCTAAGGCTGTATCGTTTCTCTCGATGAAAAAGAACAACAAGGAGGATGTAACGTACCTCTGGCAAAAAAGAAGTTACGGATCAAGATTTACGCAGGTGTACCCTGCCTCGCTGCAAACTGAATTCTTAATGCTCGTTGGGATTCGAGCGAGCCTGATGCCGAAGCGTAGCCAGCCATCACGATGTCCTTAAGGGAGTCCTAAAGTGATAAACAAAACTTCCTCGGTTCCGTGCTCCATGATTTGAATCAAGACCTCTCCGAGTACTGTGTTCACAAACCTCTGACGAAAGCATCGTATAAATAACTTCCGACGATGAGACGAATTGAAATATCAGAATGAAAAATGGTCGGGTACGTTTACTTTATTTATTTACAAGGCAACGAGGTCGACGAAATTTGCCACCGTGTTCTCTCTGGTTACGTAGATGTAACGTGTAAAATACGCTCGTCTATGTTATATATTTGCCGAATTTTTATTTCGAGTAGCTTTAAATTTGGCAGGAAATTCCCTTTGAAGAAGAGCGTGAAGAACTCATCACCGTGAATATCACTAGATTCGAATCAGAGGTGTTCTCAAGTTCGGCCAATCAGTGTGTATAAAAGCGCCCCCTGGAAGGTACGAGGCTAGTTACTAAACACCCACATTCGACTGCCCACATCAATTTGTTCCCATCTATACTGTACACATATATGGAAAGTAAATCACTACCCGTGCTGGCTTTGAAGTTTGATGATTGGAGGAACGAGAGGGTTTCCACTTCTCGCTTGATCGAGGGTGGATGCATGAGGAAGTTGCCCGGCGTTGGGTAATATTAAGGGTGAGAATTCGAAACCGCCCTGCAGGGGTTAGCGAGAAAAGTCATAAATTGGCTGCGAAAAACAAACTCTAAATTTCTGCGGGAAGGAAAACATTTCGGTTGGGGAAAGAGAACGGCGGTCGGGTAAATTATTTGTTTTCAATCATTTCTTTACAGCATCGGTCGATAAAACTCACGGGTGGTATTTTTCAATCGGCGTCTGTCTGCCGGTCGATTAATAAATTGTAAACACCGAACAGTTTATAGGGATCAAAAGCGGCCGGACGTTTCCGAACGAGCCGACAGGGTTTCATTCCCCACTTCGCGGTGCTAACTTTTCCCGTATACGTTTATTTTTCTTTGTTTTTGATTTTAGTTAATTTGTCGGCATATCCGGGAGGTGAAATACGCAATATTCAAAACCCTTCAACTGTTCATTCGAGGTTTCCGAATGCATAAAATGAGCTGGTATAAACGCAGCTGGGATAATTGAAATCTAGACGTGAAAGAGATTTTTTCCCCCCATTTTAGTGCGCTTTTTTAGTTTTTTATACGGCACTTCACCGCGGCACAGATGCGCCACGAACCTCCCACACGTTGTACGCCGTTAAACGAATTAATGCGGGGTCGCAATCCTCCGAGGCAAAAAAGTTCATTCAATTCTACGATATTATTATTATCGTCGCCGCGACCAAGTTGATCCGAATTTCAATTCAGTCGGTGGTTATTTTCGTATGCTGATGTATGTAGATCTATACCTACCTACCTACGACTGTATAGGTAGACGTTTTAAGGTAGGTAAAACTAAACCGCTATTTGATTTTCCGAGCACGCCTCAAGATTATGGACCAGCATCTGACCTGATATTAATATCGTATATTCTCAAACCCCTAGAGGCGTTCTTTATTAAATGACATCGGTATTTGCTGCGGGCGTGGCGGTACAATTTTAAGCTTCGGAAAATCAGCTTAGGAAAATAAAACGCTTCGTTATCTCGAGGAATTTTCTCACGAATAAACAAATAATTCTCTCTAGTTTATATGGTAAATATTAATTATCTGGCTACCAACTAAATACACGAACGTCCCGGTTTTCTGCGAATCCATCACGCAGCGTCTGTGCAGCTATCCACTGACCGTAAACATTTAATTGCACTTGCAAATATTTGCATAATATCATACATCACGAATTATAGACACACGTATACCAATTCCTGGAACAGTATTAATCCTGATTGTCTCGAGGAATTCGACCCTCTTCACTCCGGTACTCCCTACGGTACACAAAATCCATTTATCTAAATGCGAACGTTGAGTGCTGCAATTCAAACTCGGGCATTTCGAGGAAAATTAATAGTCATGTTCGCTTCTCGTTTCTCCTTCTTCTACGTCGCACCCATGGAATCCTTCACCCTAGTCGAAATCCCGTATTTCTCACCCTCGACTCCACTACTGCAACACTTATTTGCTTACCTTGTTTCCATCGATTAGTTATTTTCGAACGTTCAAAAGAAGCGGTGAAAAAGCACACGTTTCTGTAATTTTTCGATCTTGAAAAAAGGAATGGAAACTTCGGGGTCTCATTGATTTTAGCTTTCGTACCACTGAATGTCGAAATCGAGAACCGGTCACAATCATCTCGTCGATTGTACAAAGGCAGCAGATTTTCGGTGTTTCAATCCATAAACAACAGCCGAAGTCTGCCGAAGTTTTTCCCTTTTTTCATATCGTCACTCTAGCATCTTGGTCAGGCCCGAAGAAGTTAATTGTCGTCCTTCGGTGTGTATTGAGGCCCCGCAGCTGTGACAAACCCGCATATATGGGAGGGGGGCAAAAACAAGGCTACGCGCAAATCTTTCCAGACTAGAACCAGAAGAATTTCTCATCGTCTTTTCCCGTGTCATGGACACGTGTTACGAGCTGTAACGCCTGCCGTCAGCCACCCGCATGCGTTGTTTGTGCGTCGCGTAGACGTATGTTTCACACATGCACAGAGAGGCCTGGAGGAGGGCCGAAAAGTATCCGTTACACTTCGAAAACCGCTAACCGTGCAACATTCTTCGCAGTTATCGTTAGTGTCCAGGCGGACTGACTCGTGTGTGTACGCATGTCCATAAACTGTGTCAATCTGTACGTAGAGTGCGAAATTACGCGCTAGAATCGATATGCTGCGTGCATGTAAGATGCAGAAACGTGTGGTGTCCGTGCCGCTGTTCATCGTCGGTGGTTGAGTCCATCGGAAATGCTGAGTGCGGCAAATTGTTTTAAACTCCTCGGTGAGACTGAAAACCTGGTAAATTGCAGTCATGGTCATTATCCGACCCTCGTGCGAGCCGTTTGTTCCACTATCCAACGCTACTGGGTGGCGGAGATGATGATGAGGCTCTTTTTCGCGGGGAAAAGTTGCGATGGAAACTATCGCTGCAATTTCAGTTCAATTTGCAAACGAGGAAAAATCAGGGAACATATTGAACTCGACGAGCGAGGGACGCAGCCGAGATAACGATGTTCATTTTCTTCGTTTCAAAACATCTTCCGAATCAAGGTCGGCAGATTTATTTCAAGGTTTGTCGGATGCTGTTTTTCGCTCAGAAAACTGGGTCGAATTTTCTTCCGTTAAAATTTATTCTATGGGAAGTTTTTTTCTTTCAACTTTTAAAGACATCGTAGCGAGAACAATGGTAATTAGGAACATTTTTTATCAATGGGGTTTCGCGTGAAATCGCGATTCGTCGGCGAAACGTTGGCGGTAACGAAAGACCGGTACATTTCAATTGTCAAAGTCATACGAATGTTGAAAGTTTAATGCGTTTTTAACGATCTGACGAAGTCGTTTTAAATACAACACGCATCTTATTTGAGCATAACAGAGTCTCCGTATACATGTATCTATCTATCGACCTTATTGCATGTCGAGAGCATGTTAAGTGGTCGGTGTACCTACACCGTATGTACATAGTAACCGGAGAAAGACGGGTACCTATCGATAAGTTGATTTTATGGTAAGTTCTCAACTACCGCAAGAGCACTTTACGCTTTTGTTAGAGGAACGAAGGAAAATAATCGAAAAATAAGGTAAAAATTATCTCGAATCCGGGGCAGTAGGACACGGTGAAAATTAAAACCGTAAAATATTTACGACGTTGAACATTCTTTCTGTAAATCGATGTCTCTATTTTCCGCTCATGCTTATGCGCATACGATCTACTCACAGGTATAACGAAATCGGCGCTAGGCATTCACGAGCACACACATGCGCATATCCCGTTCTACTTTGCAAGCGGTGAACACGGCCAAATGAGCAACTAGTCGACTGCTCGGATATAATTACATCCGTACGCTATCTTCGAGCGTGCTACGTGAAAACCCGACTAGGGCTAGGAGAAAAAGCGAGTTGCAGCTCGCCGAGTCTGTAATCGACGCGAAAATGAATTTCGAGGTAATTAGTTAATTGCCTTGTCCCGTGTGAGTCCCTCTGTTAATCCTCGGGGGCCACTCACTAAATCTATGCGCACGAACGGGCTTCTTCTTCTTCTTTTTCAGTTACAGCTGAGGGCCCGGACATCTCTTCGAGGTTTATTTAACTCGAAAGAACCTTCGAAGCACCCCGGGTCAAAGTTGTGAAACGCAATACCGGGTTTAACGAAGCGCCGTATTTCTCAGCTGGGCCACGTACAACCACCACATCCAGTTTATACACACCCTCGGCGCGCTTGCTATGCAAATGCCTTCAGCACCGCGTATCTTCCCTTATGCTTCTCCCCTGACTCATTCACCCTCTCCGAATCCGACAACCCCGTTTTCTCCGCCCTCGAATGTATACCGCTGAGATGCTTTACTCCGCTATCCGAGTCATCGGACCGTCTGCTCTGATCGCCATTATCGCAAATAAAAAACCCAAGTCAACGGTACTACGGCTAATATAACGCGAACACTTCGGGCACTCGAGTGATTTGACGTGACGTTAGGTATAAACATGCCGCTTCGATTCACAGAAAATCAACAGACCTTTCACCGCGTTTACACCTGAGTTTTTATACGTATGCTCAGCTTCTCGGGGAAAGGAACAGATGACACACTTCACCCCAAATCATCCCCAAAAGCCAAAAATTTCGGCCACCCCGGGAGCCTCGTATTTCCAAGCCCCGGACACATTGAGCGAACTCTAACGCCCGCGCATACAACTTTGTCCGCAGAGAATCAGAGTCACGAATAGTAACATGCACACGTTCAGCCCCTCCACTGGATACTCGAAGCATTCCCCCGAGGAGAGAGAGAGCATAGCCTCTGCGTCGTGCTACCAGCGAGGCGGCAGTTCTCTCTCCGCCTCCGCCTCCGACTTTTGACTGGAGAGCCAGCGATGGCCAAGTTTAATGTAGACTTCGGGCAAACGCGCGACTTAAAAATATTCCCGGATTCACCACGGCGGGAAATTTTGTGGGAGTAAGGAGAGCCAGACGCGGATCAGACGGGTCCCGAACATCGAGATCCTGGTCGAAAGTTTCTTTAGCGTCTGTGTTTACCGAATGACAAGTTCGGAGCTTCGCTCGAATCGTTGACACTTCGGTGTGTCGGTACACTCGGTAACTGAGTTGAGTGTGAAAACTTTCGATGCGACAGTAGGCGTGAGGAGCGTTTGATGAAAAGGATTCGTGTGCAAAGTGCGAACTCCTCGGTGGCTGTCTGTAGATTACCATGTCTCGCTGTTCGATTAAGGATTTTAAATACCCGGTGCTCAGTGGAGTTTGAAAATTTGATCAAAGTGCTTTGTACTTTCGATATACGAGCTTACATGTGCACACACGGAGGGCGTCAGGGTTGTTACACCGAACTCGAGGGGCTGAGGGTAGAAAATAATAACGCGCTCAAAGGTACGTCACGAATAAAAAACTCCTCCGTTCATCCTACACGAGGATTGTTATTAATGGTCCCGTTCTTTGCGCTTGACAACTCAATCTAATGATTAATTCCTCGGTGATTACCTGCTGCTGAACCGACGGATACTCGACGATCGCTGCATCCCCAGGATTGAGGAGAAGAAAACAACACCGAACGCTACGCCGGATCCAACGATCCCTCGGACAAGGGTCAGGCCGACTCTACGTCCGTATCCTGAGAACCTTAAGCCAGCATCACGTGGCTCTGGACCCATTTGTGAGCGAAAACTTGACTCATAGTCGTGCGGACGAGTGGGTTGAGTTTACCGTTTTCAATTCGTTCGTGTTTAACGAAAACTTCCACTACTTGTTCTGCTACTTCCATACACTTTTCTTTTGTAATACAAATTTGGCGAAGGTAGAATACCTACAAATGATCAGTTGGCGCCAAGTTCTTTTGTGCGTATAGCTTTGAGATAATTTTTGAGAATTTCAAGTTCCCAGTGTGTGTTCGACGAAGATGTTGAAGATTCACATGTTGGACTACATCGGGGACACTCGAGAAGACACCGGCGGGTGAGTCTTTTGCTCCAACACTGCACGGCAGGCGTAGTAAAGTAAGTGTACGAGTTATCGACACGTTCAGACTCAATTACTGACCCTTTTATTTTCAATAATTATAAATTTGCGGCATAAACTGTGAATTTCTCGATGACTGCAACCAATCGCTAGAGGGTTAAGACGCTACAAATTTATTTTTTGGTAATTTTACAATTAAGAATGAAACAGATAAAACCAAAAAATGTCACTAATCCAGACAGGGTCAGCAACTGGTACACTTACCTTACGTCGCGAATATATTCCGCGCATACTTAAACCCGGCGGTGGATTTAACACGTTGTCCGGAGTTATTTGATGCGGTGAATTACGCTTTACCAGGATGTAAAACGGAGAGCCAATTATACAAGGAAGAACAACACCAAACGGGGTTGCGGTGCTTGTGGGTCCAATGGGAAGTTGAAACGCTCCTAAACTCGACACGTTATTGTATCGCGGGGCGTGTTTACTCGAGGCGAGGTTTTGTTTTACCCCGACTAATAACGCTTTCGGTAATTAGCACCTAGAGCTCGAAGAAGCGTGCCATGCGCGCTGCGCTGTTACCATACCGGTAGACTCTTTAGTGAATCCCGGTCAGTTTCTCCTGGTGAAATTTTCTTGGCGTATTATTACATACTTACGATTTAGTTCGTTGGTACAACAAGTACACGCGTTGGCAACTCAATTCGCGTGGCTATTATGCCAGTATATTCACGTCCCAGTCGATCGCTCCTCGGCTCATTTGAACCTGTTACAATTACTTGTAACGGATTTCCGTATACTCTGCTTCAACCATCACGGGTCTTACTCACAATTACATGTACGATTTCTTGTCTTACTTGACCCGTGGGTCAGATTTTCAATCCCAACTGTCATGCGTTCCAGCGGTTATAATAAAATCTGTTACAACTGGATACTTTCGAGCCTTAAGCCTGAATTCGAGAACGTTTCGGGAACGAGATAACGTATTCGTTCTATTATATTTATACAGGTCGGCATGTGTCTATTATACACGATTGATTTTTCTTCCTGAATTTTTTCTTCCGCTTTGCCTTCCTTTTCTCTTTTACCGTGCGGCAATCACGCGCTCAGCCTTAGCAATACCTCAATAATTCTCGCGTCGCATGCAATACACACACGGCGTTCCTTGGAGTTAATCGAGCCGCGCAAACTTTCATAATTTAGTTTTGTAACAAGCATCTCATGCGGCACACATGCATGTAATATGGTTTTCGCTTCGGTTAATCGGCACGCGCTAACGCCTTAAACGATTCCGCAAGGCCTCGCGACGTGGCTTACTTGTAATTTAAGACAATTGTTTCGCTCGTTTTTTACCGCTCGATTCCCTCCGGTTACCGAGGATGTTCCATGTACCGCTCCAAAAGCTCTGCATCCGCCTATTCCAATGTACGCTTCTAAGACTATTCTCACAACCTGTTCTGTAACATCTCTTCATCGAGCCAGGACAAAAGTTATAACAATATTTTTCGTGGAATTTTGATTATTTTGACAATCCGAGGTGTCGAGTGTTGGGAAAAAATTTCCCAAGTGGTTGAAAATTGCCAAAATCTAATCTAAAAAACGATCAACTGCTGCCGTATTGCTTTTAAATACGTCGCAGGTTGCGGATGGACTCCGAGAAATGCGCAAATTAACCGCGTCGCATTCCGGCCGGGGTCACGCAGGTAGACAGGCGTGTCTTACGCGTTGTTCCTGCGTTTTCCGTTATGGTCACGGTTGGCCCCAATCCGCGAGATTCCGAACCGCTCGGTGCAAGTCGTACATGCCCATGTGACTACGTACGTATACGAGTACGTACGTTGTGTAGCGCGTGCGTGCGTGAATAAAAAACACACGACGTCGGTTCGTTCGCAATGCATGACGCGTGATCCGACCTGAAAAAAAAACGATAAAAGAAAGAAAAAGTCTTACAAGTTGGTCGGATTGGGTCGAAAACTTATTTTCAGCTGATTACGCCGCTGTTTTATCCCTATCTGTGATTGCGTACATGTAAAATGGAATTAGAGTAACGTTACGAGATGAGCATTTCTTGCTGTTGACGACGTTTTTTTTTCCACCTCTTACACAGCTTGGACACAAAGTGGGCCAGCTTGCATTCAAGTATGCGTATACGTATGCATAAGTGCGTATGTCTGTGTAAATTATCAAATAGTTGCTCGATTATAAAATCACAACATCGTGACCCGGAGGCGGTGCCGCATCGTGCGATCGTCGAAAACTCGGCGGGATAGGAGAAATTATCAATTCTCCGCTGCAGCTACGGTGCAGAGTGCAACTCGGTTTCACTCTTTACCTAGGCTTGCGGCTCATGCTAGAAAAGTGACGAGTTGAGGCGGGCGCGGGATATTCTTGAATGAATTTATTATCTTCAGCCTGCGGGCGTCTACGTGAAACGCGCACGTGCTTTTTCTTATATACCGGAAGGAACGTGGGGACTTTTTACTTCGGATCTGTTCAATGTTTATGTGGATGTACCGTATTTATAATTTCTGTCATAAGCCGCATATGTGCCCTGCGAGAGACGCGTCGCAGACCGCGGTTCTCTTATATACGAAAATTTATAAGGATCTATTTATCTAACCAGATTATTTATTAGTTGTCCATTTTTTTTTCTTTTTTCTTCTTTTTTCCACCAGGAAGTCGTTTTGTCAAAAGAAAAAGTATGCACAGTTTGATTTGTCACTGAAACAGTAACACGGCTGTGAAAAAAATTTCAGCTTTGTATCCATCCAAACTTGTCAATTAATTATTATTTTTTCACAACTGTTAGTTCGGTATTTTTTTCCGACCTTTTTTATGCGCTCTACTTTTATTTTCCACGCCTACATTATTCATGGAATCCGTTTTTTGAAACGTACGAAAATCAATCAAATACCTCTTCCATCTGATTGCGAGAGCAAAAGGGAGACGATTTTCTATGCGCGTGTTTCACCTTTAATTTTGATGTGGAATTCTGGAGAAATTCCGATAGAATCGCGACGAGGAATCGGTTCGGTTACGGAAAGTATGCACGTTGCTAGAGTAAACCTCGTCTCTTTCCAAATCAGAAAATTGTACCGCCGATCCGTGAACTCGATGCCTATAACGATCGGCATAGAATTAACCCAGAATGAATGGGGAAAAAAATTCCTGCACGCTTTGCGGAGCTGGATTCTTTGGACGTGGTGGAGGAGAAAGGGCGATCGTGCCTTCGGACGAAACGGGCCAACGGGCACAGGCAGCAGGCGGTGATCTCGTGCGGTTAATGAGCGCTAACGACAACAAAACAGTGAGCTTGAAATAAAAGGAAAACGCAGCAGCGGCGAAGTGTGTAGAGAAGAACGAGAGCCGACCGAATAGTAGCCGAAACGATAAATCGCGTTGCGTTGCGTGGCGTGGCTGAATTAATAAATCCCTCGTTACCAAATTCCTGGAAAGCCAATCGTGCCCGCCTCTATAGCCGTTCCCTCCAAGGCATTTCTCATGCGGTTTTGAGCCTCGTTCTAGTTTTTACCCCTAACTTATCCCGAACGTTAGCCTCGAGGCGTCCGTCGTTGAGTCGATCCGACAAACAAGGACGCGAGGCTTTCGAAATACGCTCGAGAATCTTTCGACGGATTCTTCGACGCGCCGCGTGAGTACAAGTTTCATTTCTACCCCTTCAATTTTTTTCTTTTTCTTTTTCTTTACTTTTTCTCCGTCCGATGCCTGTAATCCCGCGGCACATCCCCCACCCCTCTCAATTTTCTCCTTTTTCTTCCGATCAGTCGCCGCGCATTTTCAGCCCGCAGCCACCTCTCGAAGATTTAATGTATGCGCATGCCGACGGCCTCGATGCAGTACTTAGCAAACATGCTAAGCAGCTACTTGCTTAATCATTGACTTCGCCCTGACTGTCACGCGGGTTAAACGAGCAATTGCTTCTGCTGATCCGACTTGGACACGATTGTGAGAAACGTAACCGCGTACGTGTATATCCAATGATGCGGAATTATTCATTGACGCTGATAGATATATATTTATTTATATCGGGTACGGGCATGTACATAATCGGCGAGGAGCTTCCGCACCATCGAAGAACACCGGATGAACAACGTGCCTTATTATTTTCACCGACGAACTTGCAGTTAATTAGCGAGTTGTGAAACTAACCGTAATTTTCACTGGATATATAAACAGCAAGATTTATTGCAGAGATTCGACAGACTCCTCCCTTTTCATGTCGACGATAAGAGTATCGCGGAAAAACTGTTTTTCCGGCTTGTTATTTTTGCTTTGCTTTGTTGTTTTTCATTCTTCAAACTTCTGACGATAATTAAGCCAGTAATCTATCGCTAATAAATGCCCTCTGCTAACTCTCGGCTAATACTATCGTCCTCGATACCGTGTAATCTGAACGCGCAGCATACTTATTGATTATACTTGTAAAAGATATTCGTTACTCTTTTCGCTATACGATGTATCATGCTGCTCTTCGGGTTTCAAGACGGTTAAGAACGTGAAATTTCTTTCCGTCGAATCTGTCTCAGCTCTTGGCGACTGAATTCTAGAATTACACTATGGCTTGTATTGGATTCTTTACCATTATCATCAAATTTGCCAGCTATCTTTGTTCATCGCTTACACTCGTCGTCAGTTTCTGTAATTATTTTTCCACGAAAATTGTCTCGTAAGTGAATTTAGTGAGTAATTATTTTACGTCTTAGGTATATCTGTCAATATTGCGTTTGAAAGCATTTGAGTGAACGTTGTGTGAAAATTGAAGTTTCCTAAAAGTAACTCAAGGCTCATCCTGCAATTCTGCGAATTAATTAACGCAACATTCAAACTATTGATTTTACGGAACGGAGCTGCCTGCTCAGTGAATAATACAGTTGAGTACGCAAAGCGTGCGTGGGAGTGTATTTTCACGAAAGCTGGAGGTATAAGGTGCTGCCGTACTGTATACATTATGTAATTCCTATTAGAGAGGTGAAATGCATCACCTTCTGTATCAAAGGGGAAGGAAATATTACCGAGATGCAAAATGATGTATACGTATAGATAGATATGATGCACTGCATCGGTTGAAGCCCTGCAATCTGCTCGATCATTCGCCCGTCTATTACCATCTGCAACTGTTGCCTCGCAACCCTGTCGTTATATCCTCGTGTTATTTGTACATCCTCGTTGTTTACTCATGACACGGGTATTATCACATTATCCAGCAGCAGCAGCGGTATAATCAGTATGAGACACTTGCGAAGGTAAACATAACGATATCTAAGCCAATGAAAGTGTTCCAATCCTCGTGCAATTTGTCGCCAAGACAATTAAATGTCAAATTAGTGCTTGGCTTTCTCTTCATGTACATGTTATGGGTGTAAGTGAGCAATTTTTTTTCCTTACCCTTCCTCTTCCGCGATTGCCTTATATTTATATGAAATATGGTAATTTCTCTTTCCTTCCTACTCCCTTCTAATTTACTTTTCTCGTCTGTATCGTGTAGGAAAAAAAAATTATGCAAGACGGTCTTTTTCATTTTTCTGCCACGCAGGCCGCGTTATGGGAAACGAATTGTGAAACGTAAATTGTTTAAACGATAAAACATCCACAGATTACCAAAAAGAAAAAGAAAAAATTATTATCGTACATTTCATTTGCTTAAGATGCTTTTTGACAATTGACCAGCATTTAATTGATTGGAAAAAACTAAAGAGCCAAAGCGCACTGCAATTACGTCATGCCGACGATGACAACGACGACGACGCTGACGCTTTAATTCTCGCTGACTCATTGCCTGCACACTATAACTTCCTATAAATACAACAGGGTCTATTCTAACAGCCCTCAACGACTTTACGCATGTTGTAAACTTTACCCGTGGGTTTTAAATGCGTTCGGGTTGATGCGTTATAAGGATCGCGTGAGTGTACGCCTGATAAAATTTTCCCTCCTATGCCGTAACAACGACTGACTGACTGACGACGACAACGAGAAGAGGCAACGCGCCTCTCGCGCATGCACTGTATTATCATTCATATTATATACGCATATTGTATACCTGTGTACGATATATATACATATATATATATGTTGTGTATTTTACCTGCGTTTTACAGACGAACGGTTTGTCGTAACGTGTCTTGGCCACTCTTACGGGAGTCCAGCGATGCAAATTGACGTATCTACGTTACACGTTACGTGTATGCAGGTAAACCTCTTGCGTAACGCGTATACGCTACGTTAGTGAAAATAAAGAAAGAGAAAAGATGAAATTGAAAAGAAAAAAGTAACGTGTATATCAGGCGGTGGATATGGAGCGGAAGCATTGCGCGTTCGTTTGGACCAATTCGCTCTGTTACTTCGCCACGTATCCGCACGTCTTGGTGATGTACTTACGCAATGTATATTGTAATTCGGTTCTCAAACTTATTCTCAGCCTTGACGTATGCACAGGTATGCGCAATAATCGCATGGATTTCAAACACGCAACGCAATCTCGTTTTCTTAACTCTCCGGTTATAAATACGTGACGTTGTAACTGTTAAATATACGTCCTTTTGCCAAATGCATTACAGACCTGCGAATATATCAATTTTTTTTCGTACGTCGATTACGCAACGATTATATCTTTAATATTCACATTCTGTTTTCAATCTGGTTCAATCTCAAACTATGTACAGGAATTAGACAAGTTTTCTCTTGCAAATAGTTCGTAACTGTAATCTCTTCGAGTTTAACGCCGAGTTTCGTGCACATTATATACCTACCTACCCACACAAATCTGTATTAATAAACAATATTCTCCTACATGCTTGCCACAAGTTTGAGGGCGGAGGTTCCTTTTTTTTTTATTTTTTTTTTTTATGTTTTTTTTCTGTAGTGTTCCTTCTTCAGACACCTTTGTAGTCGGAAGGGATAGCAAATTTTGTACGCTCCTCGTAACTCCGTTTTTATTAGCTCCAATTCGTATAAGAATTCGCGAGCGTTGCGAGGCATAAATTCAGGTTAAGATGGCAGAAATGGTTATGGCCTGTGCACTGCGGACAGACTGAAAGGGAAGGGATGGAAGAGAGGGGGAGGGGGGGGGGGGAAAGGTTCATTGAAAAATAATATTGTTACAGCTGAATTTGATGTCTCAAAGTCGGGATGGAGAGGGGGGAGGGGCAGGGGCAAGTATTTGTTGAGACGTTGAGCAAGACCACCTTCTTTTTCTTTGTACAAGGTGTTAAAGGCACGCATATGTATGTACTCCGGTTTACCAGATATTATAATATTTCTCTCTGATCGTCATTTTGTTTTTGACATCGAGCTACAATATAAGCGACAAGTTATGAAAATTAAACTGCTAATACGATCGTATCGCTCGATAAATTAAACTATCGATTTGTTACGCGTTAAAATTTCACACTTTTTACAACCGTGTGGTTTATACAGTGAGAGGAAGTGAAAATTACATATATATTGTACTTGTATACTTTGTATATTTGCGAGTGAAATTTCGACAAGAAATTTGCCGATCAACCGTGCAGTTCATAAGTATTACAATCGCTCCTCTGTTCGCAATGCCACGAATAAATTGGTACGTACTTTACACATACTTATTATATCGTCGTGTCTATGTTGAAGATTGTGACTTCACCATCCGTCTGTCTGTCGTAATCACAACGAAACTCTCTTTCACCGCTGGCATTTCACTTCGGGTAGCCCGTGAGAAACGAAATATACATTGAAAAAAAAAAAAAAAAAAAACTAAAATTAAAACAGGAAAATATTTATTCCGACATATCAATTTATTATATCGACCGATCGGCGGAATAGACGTTCTTTTGTTCGTACTCATCCCGGCGTTAAAAGGAATATTGTACGTCTGCGGTAAAAAGATGATTCGAGCTCATCTCTCGAATCCACGAAAATTTTATGCACGGATACGTGCTATGCCTCTCACGATTTGAGTTCAGCGACTTAAGGATCACTTGTATGTGTTCACGTATACCCGCATTATGGAATACACACATTACGCATATGTACGCGGTGATTCTTGAAGAATAGAATAGAAAAGGATGTGTGTACAGAAATCAAATTCCTGACACGTACGAACGTCTTGTAAAGCGACGTATGCATACGTACGGGTTTGACGTAAACAGGGAGAGTAAAGAGGAAGATCCGTAGTTCTAACTTTTCCGAAGAATTCACCGTTTCTATTAGTCTCGAATACAGACTCCGTCCGATAACTTTCGACGTTCACCTTTTTATCAGCCTATTGCAGCATTCAATCCTTGTATCTCGAATCCTCCGTTCAAAATAGACAGCTCTGAAGGATTTTCTTTATCGTCGATTTTCTGACGAATAGTTTCGTTGCGCCCACGATGTGAGGAGATAAAGTTAAACAATGCGCGTACGCTTTAGTTGAACCCATCAGAAAACATATCCAAGGTGACGTCATGTAGACTTGATATATTTTGTTCTTTAGTATTTACGTTATTATTATTGCAACTTTTGACCGCACAAACTGGCACTTTCAGCGAACGGAGTGTACGGAAATGTATAAGTAACCAGTTACGCGATTTCTTTGACGTAATCTTGGATACGCGCAAACCGAGCGAAAATCAGTCTTCAGTTCTGACACCCTTTATTTATTCCTTACATCATGGTTACCTTCAGCTAAAATTGTACGTTACGTTTGTTACAATCAACTGCGAAAAGAATAGACTCCCCGTAAAATGCTCGGACTTTCGGACTGTTATGCGGGGAACAAAGTTGCAGTGAAACCGTCGCGGGCGAAAACAATCCGCGTCTTCGTAAGGTGAGACTAATACGAAAAGGTAACTTGACTGGCGCATTGTGTATTGTTGATATTCTCCCTGTTGAACACCGTAGGTTTTACTGCTTTTATTTTACGAAATCGCCAAGCGTATAATAAAAGACGGGATTCTGTCGCGAGTAGGTGGCACCGTCGCGACGCCTCGCTAACTTACGGACAAACAGAGACACAAATACAAGCTCATCTGACAGGATGAGAAGAGGCGGGTCTCTTGAGCATACGAGCCATATTGCAAGCAGCTACAGCAGCAGCAGCAGCAAACTGCTGCAATGAATGAAACTCTGTTTCACGTGAAAAAGTTACGATTCCTTATCGCGTTACAAAAAACGGTTACATCAGTGCGCGAGGGAAGTTGAGCAGCAGGGATGGAAATTCTTCTTATTCTCTCTTCTCTCCTTTTCTGTTTTTTTCTTTTTCTTTTTCTCACTTTTTCCCAGTACGTTTTTTCAAATACTTCCAAGGCGCGTGAAGTCGTTCGAATCTACATTTTCTTCTTTTTACCTATCGCGGAGGATAAGCGCAGGAAGAACTGGGAACAAGGAACAGGTCGAGATTGTTAACAAACGGCTTGAGATAAATCTCAAGACTTTGCGGGGCGCCGGCGTCGCTGCTTCATATTTCAAATTTCCCTCCTCTTAGGTACCTCTTCGACTATACATGCCTTGCGGATACAAATCGTCGTCGCGTTTCTAACTTCGAGAAAGAAGTCTGTTCGTGATGCGCGTGCCTTTGTTCGTTACGTCGTCGTTTCTCGAGTTCGCCTTGTTATATCTGCCCTGCATACGATATTCGCAATGCATGTACGTATATACGACGAGGAATTTTGAAGCTCGCGTCACCCTTCGATACGATCCTCTGCAACCTACGGGGAATGGAAATTGCCTGATTTCGATAATTAAACAACGCCCTTCGGGCCATTTCCGGGGGAATTAAAAGCTTTACTCGCAGCTTGTGATTTTCACGCAACGCCGCGCCGCCGGCCCGCTGACCAAAATCTCCCGGTATCAAAACCGCACATTTGTTCGCCGTTGTAATACCGGATTGCATGCCGATGAAAACGTGCAGGAAATAGCGAAATCCCCTACGTATATCCAAACCTAATCGCGTAGCTTTAATTGAGGATGAAAATGCCGAAGAAACGTTTGTTCGTTTACCACGGTACCTATAATTTTTACGATTGTCGACGATTAGAATCGGACTCTCGTCTAGGATAGGAGAAAATATGGTCCCTGGGCGTGTATTTCAACGCTACGAAGTTCGTTTGTTCGGTCGTGATATACACGCGTGTATTCCTCTCGTACTAACCCTTCCTGGCATTATACATTTTTTTTCCTTCTTTTTCCACCTGAGATACTTTACACGATATAATCCACGTGACGTGTAATATTTACCCGCGAGAGGCAATTAATTACGTATCGCTGGGCCGTCGGGGTGATTACTATATATATATATGTGTGTGTGTGTGTGCATATATGTGTTTATATTTATATACTTGGATGTTCGAACTCGCGCATGCTTGCTGCAGCTGTGGATTTATTTGATAATTAATGTTTCATAACCGAGTAGTAGGTATGGGTGGGTGTGTAATACAAGGTATAGATGTATGCGGTGGGCAGGTTATACACGTAAAACTGTATTATGTATACGTTGTACAAACTGCGCGGTGCCGCTTTTGGCCGAGAACGACCCCTGCGCTTTGTGTTTGACCTGCACGCCATAAATAACTTCACTCCGCACGATTTTTGATTAATTGACTTTATCTTGATCCCCTCGTTTAATTACTCTTTTCAGCTTTCCCTATATTCCCTTGCATTATCGCATCCAATTGAATCCGCGTGGGTACGACGCCCTTTTTGTTATCGAATCGAGCCTTTAATCGATCATCGTCGTTAACCCCAGTTTCTCAATTCCCAAGTTTCTCGAGTATATATCCCACCGGGCACAAACAAAGTTCTCGACTTTCTTTCAAATCACGATCGAATCTAAATTACTGGTCTTCTCGATATTATTCAACTCGCGGTAAAATCTGTATACTTACACACACAGAGTCTCTAATTATGCGTAGGAGCCACTCGGAGTTTCTGACGTCAACGTGCCATTAGTATAATTACATTTCACACGCCAAATATTTTCAGCTCAAAATCCAGCGGCGAAAATCTTGAAACCCACGCGCGTCATCGATTCATTTTTCATTTTTCTTTCCTCGATTATCATCGTCGTCATCATCATCATCATCATTATTATTATTATTATTATTTCTTTATCTTCTTTTTCACCCGTTTTTTCTTTTACGTATATTCTTCGTCGTCGGCCACTCGACCCACGTTCTTCCACTCGTCAATAAAGTCACATAGTATCAACGAGAATTACATAATTCCGGGGTTGTGAATTCAAGTGGAATCGCTTCCTCTCCGCACACCCCGATTTTTCCACTCGTCGTCTGTACCTGACGTATCCAAAGCTCAGCTTCGCACACACTTGTGCGTCGTAGGTATATATCTGCGAAGTGTGCGCTTGACGTGTGTGGAATCCCTCCCGTGCCACGACTTGAATTGCGGAGGTGGTATTAGAAGGATACGAGACTTCCTTGAGCCACGGCAAGAAGTACGCGATACCGCTAAACGATACAAAAGCTCGTGCTCCTTTCACCGATGCGCAGGATCAAAGCCCAAAAATTGTCAATGTATAACGTATTTATCTAACAATCATTGATCCTCTGATTTCCTCGGAACAGATAAATTGCTGCAAAATGTAAATAAAAATTTTTGCACATGTTATCGAAAGCCTCCGAGACGTTTTGTGGTTCGTTCTTTTTTTTTATTGTGAAATGAGCTTAAGTTGATGTGCACAAGCCTTGTTTCCACGTCGGAGTTGAGTTGATGCGCGGCAGCTTACCAGACTCTCAATAATTCAAAACCACTCAGAACCGACAAGCTTACCGCATGCGGTATTTACAGTATGTTTATATAGTTTATTACAGGCTGCGGATTATGGCTCAACGTTGTTCGTACACGGTTCGTATACCTATTATCCAGGTAGAATATATTCTGTTGTCGAATAGTATAATAATATAACGATACGTATATTCGGTTTTACGTTTAGGAAATTTTCAATCCTGCACAACTTTTGACTCGTTCGTTTTTGTACGAATACGCGTGTGTCGATAAGGCGAAGAAAAGTTAAAGTATTAGGTGTATACCTGCTGCAGTTATAACCAAGTCCTGCAATCCCTCGACGGATTTCTTTTGCACCGTTGATTGTTGTTCAGGCCGAATTGCGCCCGGTTTATAAATGCCGGCGTGGTGTGAGCCAGTCCCACTCCTGTACATCAAACGTGTTCGCCATAAAAATGTCAAACATTGGTACACGTACCGTGTCTTTCGTATTTCGAAAGCTGCGAAGGCGGCTCGGCGAACGTTCGGTCAATTCGATGGCCGACGTCGCGTTATATACGAGGATACGAGGCCGGAAATACGACGGCATCGAACCGTGCCGGAGACAGTCGCGCACGTTAAGGGATATAATTACAAAGGAGAGGAGGAGCGGGTACGAAACGCAATTGCTGCGGAGCCGGAGCGTTGAAATCTTCGTCGCACGTCGACTAATTATTTACAAGCCACGCTGGGACGGCGGTCTTCTTTCCCTCCGTGGAAACGACTAGTCATTAACGCGCCTCTGACGGAGGGTGAACCCTTTAACAAGTTGGAAGAAAAAAATTAGAAAACAGAAACGAAATGATAATGGTTGATGACGAAATGCAGCCACAACCGTACCGAGCTAAACTATTCGCGATCAACTCTCGTTTTGGACCCTGTTTCGGGACAGATTCATTGCGCCTAATCCGCGTGACACTATTTTTATGGGAATATCATTCACTGTACGACGACTGAAGTAGGTGTGTTGAATGGATTTTCTTTTCTCTTTTATCGGTTAAATACCGACCGAAGTAGGCTGAATTAGGAAATCGTCTGATCGGAGCAACGTAGAAAACCAGTTTTTCATAAACGCTTATCATTAGGTAAATATTTTAATCGTGTTTAGAATTTTAGGTAAAAAGAAAAAAAAAAATCAAATGTCATAAGACGGAAAGAATTTCATCCAGAGATATTAAATAAAAATCCCCCTTTATTGACGTTGACGAAAAATTTCGTTGAAAATTTATAATATTGTATCAAATTATATCACGATCTATAGAGAGGAATGTGAATCCTGAATTATACCTGAAGACTGAATGCAGCTTAAGCAGGTATTTATTATGTATACATACAAATAGCGTACACAGGAAGAAGACATTCGTTATATCTCTTTAATGGTTATTGTTTGTTTCCTTTTCTTTCCCTTCTTCTTGTTGTTATTCTTTTTATTCATTCTCCGTTCGTTCAATCTGGCCGTATACAGGTATACAATACGAAAAAGCCCGTTATTACACGAGCTTAACGACATTTTCATCCCCGCCTCATTCTTTTCTTCACGTTTTGATCGTCGGCTCCCTTCAGAGCGCTTCCCTCATTTTTCGAAGGACCGCATTCCGCCTCGAAGAATCGGCTGCTACACTTGTTGGTTCAATCCAATGCTTCCCTGTACCTACCTACATACTGTGAAAAGATAATGCCACCCCACAACCTGTCAGCTGAGGGGGTCGCCCTTCGTCCCCGCCTTCTAGGTGTTGCACCGGAACTCGAGCCGGATATACCCAAAGAATCCCGCTTCTTTGCCTGGAATTAAATCGGTACGGGTGAAATTGACGATGTGAAATTTTTAACGATTATAATATAACGTGAAACATTCGGGGGAAAATCAATTTTCAAACACCTATCCGATCAAGAAATACCTGCCGCAAAATTGATACTTTACGAGATATTTTATTACGTTTCGCGTACCGTCGAACGGACGATTTCAAATGCCTACCTTCAAGTTTTACAACCGAAATGGTACGAGAATATTTTTATAGAGTTGTACCGTATACTGAAACTGATCGGAGATATATCGGGAACATCGATAGAAAAAAGGGAGAAAAAATTATCGGAATTCTTGTCTGCCAGGGCTAAGATTGTTGAAAAATAACAAGTTATATCCTGCAACCGTTTGACTGTTATTAGGAACCATTGCCACCTGAATTAAAATCTCGCATTCGGTTAACCAGCAGTTGGCACGTATCCGAGACGGCTTTCAACGCATATATATGCGGCTATTTGCCTAAATAGGTGAATACCGAATGAGGTCATTGTGTTATTTCGTGAGCGTGTGTACGTGGTCCACCTTTCTTATCGCGTTCCTCTATCTAGATCGGACGTATTTTTCCGTTTCGTTACGGCCGGCAGAGAAAACAACGTACAGCGTTATACGTTGTGCCCACGTGCGTGCGTATATGGGTACACTATATATGTAGAATTCCCATAGGTGTGAATAGCCGGAGCGACGGCTGCTGCTACTTTGGTGTTTCGGTGCTTAGTCGCTACCGCATCACCGGTGAAAAGAAGAATAGTTTTTGCATATCAAGTGCCGGTAACGTAATCCCTTTGTGTAAAATACGCTTACCCTCCAGCACCGCCCACGTTGTGAAGAATATGACATCTAAATGTTCCTTGAAACTTGTCAAACCTTTCTTTCCGGCGCACATCCTGCGCTCTGGATCGCCAAAGCGCATCATCGTCTCGAGACCACAAGTGTAATCCTCATCTCTCTCGGTGGCGAAATTCGTTGAGAACTCTTTCATCTCCTCGTGTGCGTATGCGTGAGTTGGTATGTATAATTCGAACGGGTCGAAGAGTTTTACGCTTTGGGATTCGGATGAATAATGGATCTCGAAGAAGAACATCGCGCAATATGTCCTCACCTTCCGACCACGAACTCGTGAGACTTGCCGCTTGCGAATATAATTCTCCCATCTTCGTGCGATTCTCATTTTTTAACCGATTCTTTCTCCGTCTGATGTATGTCTTGACGCACGGCAGTCCGGCACGCATGGATACCGAAAGAAAATCCACGCCCTCCAACGCTCGTGATCTACGATCGGATACGCCAGAGAGAGCCCTAGAGTTGGAGATGATCTTTGGCGCATTTCTACGCTACTCGACTCGCGACCCAACCGCGAGGGCCTTTTTCTACTCGCCTTGATTTTAAATCCGACGTCGAACCGGCGATCGCTCGAAGCGATTAGGATCTATAAAACTTTGCGGGGCGGTTTCCGATTATCAACGTGTAATTATTACCGTATATATGCTGAAATTTTACTAGACCGGATCGCGGCGCGATGACAATCGGCTTAGAGTACCTACGTATACGTATGTGTGTGAGAAACCGGCTTTCGAGTGAATGAACGAGGAGGGACAACGAGACGCAGGTTACGGAGGATGTACAAGGAATCCGAGTGTGAAGCCGGACAGGTAACTCCTCGAGCATGTCTTTTGGGGTGCAGGATTGAACAATGACCGTGACATTTCTTCTTCTCTTTTTTTTTTTTTTTTTCTACCTCGTACGTCGGAAGAAAATTTTCGGACCCTCCGGACAGCCGGTAAAAGACTTCCGCTTCCGGTCAGCACCTCCAGTTTAACCCCGAAGGTATACGTGTAATCACATACGGAATCACACTTCAACTGCACTAATGTCCGTATCTTTGTCTGTACTGCGGAACGGCAAGTTCCTGTCTTACAGTCTCCGTGCGTATTTATCTTACACACGAGATATAATTTGATTCAAGAGACGATTCGCTGATTGTGGGATTCACAATCGTCGATCGGATTCTGAAAACAAATTTTTTTAACCAACTACTTATATCGCGAAATCATAAATCGCGGTTTTTGTCATGACAAGCGTTTGATTTCCAAAGGATGCGGGACAAATGTGGAAGAAAAATAAAGAAAATTATAAAAATTAGCACCGTGTCCTCTGACCGCAATTTGCGTCACAATTTTCCTTCTCGAAACCACTGTAACTTTCCCTGAATCAACGTGGTTTGACGGGGAAATTTTGCCTTCTTTCTTTTTTATTATTTCTAAATTTTTACATACGTTCTTTATCGGGAAAGGAGGGGAGATCGCAGCGGGACCGTTCTATCAAGTGCAGTCGGACGGAATATTAGAGAATCTATTGTGCGCTCGGACCGGAGTGTTTGCATGACCGCATATATGAGGTAAATCACTGCAGGGAGCAACCGAACGTCACTCCATGTGAATACAAGTTGCAGGGATTATTCAAATAAAGCGGAAAATCAAGAAAAAACCAGAAAACTATTGTGGTGATCAGTAGACGTATCGGATCCCTCGAATCGTGTAACGCGACATCTTTATCCGTGACGTTGTCAACGCTTATTGTATATGTTAAACAGCTGTTCGTACTCAATCATTTTTTCATTCCAGTGTGGCACACGAGCCGTTTCCATCGATTAAAAAAAAACAGAAGTTGAAGAAATACCGTCGAGAAATTGTTTTCATTCGCACTAACTGTTTTACGATATTTGTTTATTATTATTATTATTTTTTTTTTTTTAATTTATATATTTATTTCTTTCAGTTAGTGGACTGATTTATTTTAAAAAGCAATTCGCTCATCCGTTTTGTGAGAATAATTACAGTCTTTTAGAATTATGCAAAATTAGTATTCGATGAAAATTGTAAATTTTTGTCTCACGTCAAAGACTCGTATACAATAGTCGTTCACGTCTGACTAATCACGTGTATATACCTATACATATTGCATACGTGTTACGGGTTTCCTCGCTCGGCACGGGTCGCATCCTTCAAAGAAACAAAAAAAAAAAAAAGAAAAAAAAGAGCAACAAGTACCTCAATCACCGTTTTCAAGATAAGGCAATAAACCCGACTCTCGCTGTTTTCAATCCTTTTTCCAAAGCCACGCTGCATATTCAACGACGCGGGACACCGACGCTAAACGAAACCGGTTCAGATATTATTTAATACGCTGTCGGGTGAGATAATATTTCGGATTACGACACCCCTGCGGCGACGTGTGTAAAACACACACACACGCGCACGCGCGCACATACACGCTTGGATTATAATACTGCACGCGTCCCCGCTTCGCGAAAACCCGTGTCCATCCCCCTCTTTGCACCCCTGCAGTTCGCTTGGCGTTGTGCGTAACATACACCTATACGTACAGTAGTATACGTTGTATACTGTTATTATTGCTGGCTGATTTTTTTTATTGTTATTCTTTCCTTCTTTTTTGATATCACGGATTTTGGGGATTTACGATTCGGCAATGCATTGTAAGATAGATCGACGCACTCGCTGCTTAACGACGGGGTGAGGGATGAATTTGGCAAAATACATTGAGAGGGAGAGAGTGACCGCAATTCCTTTTATACCGTACACCTATACTAGCCATGCGTACGGATTAACCGCGGACTTGTCAGACTTTGTCGCACGTACGTATAATACCCCGCAAATCTTTCTGTTTTCACTAAGTCTTGGGGCTCCTCCTGTACATACGCACCCTTAATCTCTCGTTGTACTCTTTTTCCTGTATTGTCGCTACTTGCACTTTTTACACCACGGATACTCGAACCACGATCGTACTTTCGGTCTGTTATTTTTCATCCCGTTCCATTTCTTTCGGCTGTATTTTACCCACGCAATCAGAAAAATCATGGTTCCTATTTCGTGATCAATGAAGAATTATAATTCCATGTTTATCGAGAAAAGAAAAAAAATTGACACAATTTCTCCTGCGCGTAATTTTTTATTTTTTGTTCTTGGTTTTAATAGATTGAGCGAAACAGGTATTGTGTACTGTATATACTATACGTGAAGCAAAGTAAACTAAGAAAACATGTTTGTTTGTTTCTTTTTCACAGGAATACAATTTTTTTTCCGGTAGACAGAGCACACGGAGTGTAAATAATTGAGTTTGCGATAATCGAATGGAAGGTGAATTGAACGAGAGAGAAACGGGCCGTCGGTTTGTTGTCTGTATAATATACACTGTAAACCGTGTTTGTACATACAAGAGAGTAAACGCATAATACCTCTAAGCCTCGCACTAGAAAATGAATTCAATTGTAACGAATAATCTATAAAGAATAGAGCAGGATGTCGTATCGGGGCTTGGAGATACAATATTAATATCATAATGCACGCCAGTGTGCGCATGCCGACAATGGAGGCATTCAGGCGAACCCGTACAATGCAACGTTGGCGTTCATGGCGTGCATTTGAGCATCGACTAGTTGAAAAATTCCTCCCTTCCATACACCGTATTTCCCGCTCCGGTTATATTCCTTCTATCGCTCACACCCTCCGATGACCCCTTTCCGAATTCTCTCGATTGTGTATTGGCCTACAATCGAGAGCCCAGCGTGTGTATAACCGTAGGCATGGCTACGACGAGTTTTCGAGAGGTAAATCTATACAGTAACGCAACGCGTTACGGTGCTTCACGGAAAACTGACCATGCATGCTCATATTCGGTTCAACAATAATGAGCCGAACGACGAACTCGGAATTGTTGTAATCATTTCGTTCACTTTTCGATTCTGTGACTCACGTTTTTTATTTTTTTTTTTTTTAGTATGTACATATGTTATACAACTTGTCCAGATTTGAACGGTATTTGTCTACTGAGAGCCATGGATGAATGATTGGGATATAGAATCCTCTGTTCACGGATAGATTTAGTTATTTGAAATTTGTGCGTCATACCTTGAGGCCGTGAGATGATTTCTCTTTCTCTTTCTCTCTCTTTGCGACACGTGTCAGTGTTATATACATGGTGTTTCGTGAATACCCGATGGGACATGCATGCGATACATGTGACGTGAAAATTCGTCACGTCTATCACGGTGACAATGGATGAAACGGCGTGCTGCGAAACGTCTAGTCAATCCTTCCTAGGAAAGAAGAACGGAGCGATCTCTTTTATTGTTTTCGTCTTTTTATTGGGTGCGTTTGAACGCATGTCACACTCGTCGAGTCAGTCATTCAGCCATCACTCGGTCACGCTTTTGGAATTATTCTAATGCCGGTACGGAATGAGAGAGCTAGAGAGAGAGAGACAGAGAGATAGAACGAGTTTAAGGGTCCAGAACATCGCGTCCGCGATTTCCATTTTATTATTACGAGGCGTTATTTCGCGAACGTTGTAAAACGTACCTCATACGTATAAGGTGACACGGTCGAAATTCAAATCGGCAGTATATATAACCAGACGTGCGAAGCGTCGCGCGGTTTACGACGACGTCGAGCGTCACGTTCAATCCGCGAATTTTTATTCCTCCGTACCGTTTCGTTATGGTCAATTTCTGTCGCGTTTATGACCATTGTGCACAATATCTGCAGCTGCGTCGTCGACGTCCGAGAAGAGCGTTTCGTTTGACCAAACTTACAGCGGTAAAAGACCGTTGAACTTGACGCCGCGTTGTCGTATGCCGCATTCGCGAGTTAATCGAATCGTCGTCTCGCGTACGACGATCCTCAACTTTCCCCGAAATTGTATCACAAATGCGTATTTTTCATTCACGGATCGATTACCCGCACCGATCGCATCGCGGTGATGCAGATTCAACGCAACGAAGCGCAGCTCGCGTTATAAGCATTCACTTGCTTGTTAAGGTTCAATTTCTCGGTGAATAGCGCTTGTTACGTCTTCATTGCTCGGACCTGTTTTCACTCGGTAATTGAATCACCGCGGCACCACCTATATACCGCGACCTCGCCTGTATACTGTAAGAAGAAAAAAAAATGCGGCGTCGACTTGCGTAGAATATTTTTTTGCGTCAATCTAACTTTATCCAACAAGTTCAACTTCTGAATTGATCGCAAAAATTGTTCCATAATAGTTCACACCGGCCACTGTTGGTCAATTTTAACACCGTTATTTTTTACAATGTACACGAAATTCGAGACGTACAGTAACTAAGCTTTTCCGCAATAATTTAACTCGCAATATTTCCTTCGTCGTGGTTTCTGTTCCCGCGCACTTTCGTCAACCTTCGGCTTGAACAATTCAAGGGCTTTAGGTATAGGCTATAGTGCCCGAAATCAGGAACACCGTTGAAGGCGTTATACGTACGGGCACGTACCATAGGTGCGGAATAATATTGCGAAAATGGCCGGAAATAATCGGTGAAGAATCAGCCGCAGGGACAATATTCCGGAATCCCCCGAGTGATTAGTCCGGTCCGATTAGTTTCTCCCGCAGGCGATTAACATCCGCCCCCGACGTGCAGGCGTGCATCCTGTAGGTGGCATACCTGTTTTACGCACGTGTTCCTCTGTCCTCGGCCGTCATCCCCGCCGCATTGCGACTCCTGCCTCGCACTCCTCCGGAACGGGTATATAAATTTCGAAGTGAATTGCGGATTACCACCTCCTCCCTTTTCGACCTGGTCAAAGTCCCTGCCGATTGACAGCCCACAAAACACGTCCCTCCATTCGCACGCGTGCACGTATGCATGTATGTACATGGATATTACACGTGACATGTCTCTGCACCTATGCCTAAAAGCCGTGCGGAAGGTATCGCCCAACGAATTAGACCCGAGGATTGTCAAGAGAGACACGAAGGGACGGTCGTTATGGTCGTCCACCTATCGGACAATGCGAGCCGCATCGAGAGGTGCGGGGCTTCTTTCAGAGGAGGAAGAATTTTTTATTCAATTGCGTTCTGCGGGTTCTAAATTGCGCTGACCGACCCTCCTTTATAGTCCGGTCGTTCGGTGTCGCGACGACAACCAGCGGAGAATTATTTTACGCCGCGTTTCACTCGGGTAACCACGAGGACGCACTTGAATTAATAATGAAATTTACCATCGGACCACAAACGGGAATTAGACAGCTTAATTTTATTCAAAATTCAATATATTGACGCGGGTCTGAAGCAATGTTTATCTTCCCGAAATAATGTAATGTAATGTAATGACGTTTACAGAACCGCGTGTAAAACAACGTTTTCATTCGGTTTGAGTCTGTTAATTTGGGACAAATTTTCAGGCTACCTACAAATTTTTCTAAATCGCGTCCGGATTGTCTCCGCAAATAATTTTTACTTCCGTTACTCAATTTTTACCCTGTCCAAATTCTCTCTGCTTGGAACGCGTGCGAACCCTCGACCCTTGTCGGGCTGTGGAACGAACGTGAAAAGGGTAACACACAACCCATTATAAACACGGTACGGAGCGAGAAGCTCGGGTAACGAGGAGGATCAGCGGGGCGGAGAGGGAAGGGGTGAAAAGACGGACGCAGCCGAGAAGAACGGGGGATCCGTGCAGCATACGTGCATACGTTTCTACCTTGTACCTTACCCACCTCAGCGCGTCCCTCATCGACCTGCACCGTGGATTAAAACTTTATTGTTTCTCCGGCACGTATACCTGTGTTGTAAACCTTTAAACCTCGTACTTGTATACCGCGGAAAGAATATCGCTGGGATGCGCATTACTCGACTCGGCGATGAAACCTTCTTCGCTATCAGGATAGTCGGAGAAGGAGGGGGAGGTAAAAAAATTAATGGTCTCGCGATGTATCGCCAGGCCTTTACGGTCGAGTCCTTTAATTGTCGTCTATTAAACCTCACTTGCTGGGCGATCAATTAACGTCCTCCTGCATTATTAAGTGGACTCTGGACAGCAACGACCTGCAGTGTTCCGTACACGGGGACATTTTTCATTTTTTCTCGTCTTTTTTATTTCTTTTTGGAATTCAGTGAAAATGCCGAGTCAGAAATGTAAGATTTAGTTACTCTTCTCGAGATCAGATCTACAGTGAAGAAAAACCAAGGGTTCTTCTGTATCTGCGCAGAATTCGCGAAACACTGCAACTGATGTAATCGTAAATTTCGAACTGAACTCTTATCATTTCGCGAATATAAATGAAACAACGCGTGTTAATAATCGATACCTCAAGAATTGGACAAAAGTTATACAAAACGACGAGGTGATATCCAGATACGAAAAAACGCTTACTTCGGCGGAAAAGAGAAGTGTTATGTTTTAGTGGCACGACAGTGATGAGATCACAATCTTTCGTAATCCGTTTTATGTTCACCCGTATAATCTATACGGGAACAGCCGTATATGTATATTATACGTGCTCGCGAAGAGTGATGACGATTGTATAATTATGTTTTACGATTGAGCAGTACCGTGCTGTAAAAAACCGATTCCACAAGTTCGTGGTCACACGATGTCGACGTCGTATTCTCGGCGACATTGTGTCACAGAATAAATACGTGATGCTATTCAGATTATAGCGATCACCGCTAAGCTAAAAATAATCGACTCGTTTAAATCGGTAGGAATTAATCGATCAACCCATTGTTTCGTATTTTTTTGAAAGGGTGCATATGAAACCAAAATTTCGTCAATTTCAGTATGTAGTTTTAATGGCGAAAAGGTTTTTTGATAATTTATAGTTTCGATCAAAATATTTTTCAATTTTAGGATGAAAATATTCATTTATCTCTCATTCGTTGTATCAAATAGGTACTAACAGTTAGTAAGACAAT
Source organism: Neodiprion virginianus (assembly GCF_021901495.1). Taxonomy (NCBI): domain Eukaryota; kingdom Metazoa; phylum Arthropoda; class Insecta; order Hymenoptera; family Diprionidae; genus Neodiprion; species Neodiprion virginianus. The sequence goes on along the minus strand of NC_060877.1, from coordinate 32,976,509 downwards.
GATAATAGTTGATACTTTAATCACGTAAATTGATATTGTATCGCATTTTTGATGGGAGTAAAAAAACCAAAACCTACCGTGAGGAAAAATAATCTATTATACTCGGTTAATCGGAAAAAAATAATCAATGTAATCGAAAATCGATTATTTTTGGTCATTCTTAATCCAGAACCTCGAGCAGGGACCGTCTATAATCAAACGCGTCCACTCGACAAAATTGCGATTCGATAATCAGGCTTTATTAATTTTTTCTGCCTTTTTTCTATGCTTACGTTCGTTAATAATCTGTTAGCTAATCCCGGAAATTTTCAAATTGCGTGCAATCGGACTAAGGGGAGATAATACCGCAACTTTTGCAGGGATGCGGAGAAATCGGCAGCCGCGTGTCTATTTGTTCCCTGATGACGAAAAGAATGGCAATCAGAGCGAAGAGGTCACATTGTGTGTCGATGTAGTTTACGAGCGGTCGCAGATGTCGGGATTTCGAGTACGCTGAGTGAGCCTGAGCGCCCCTCGTGGATCCGAAACCGCATTCAGGAGACATAAATTATTGCGATCGGGACTCGGTTTTGTGGGGGATTTTTCATCTACTTTACCGAACCTCTCTATAACCAATCAGCTCCTATCGGTGAAATCGATATATCGACTTATTTCACGGAAAGTTCCCGATTCGTTGTGCGTCCCGACGCTTTCGCGTGATTAACCAAAGGCATCGAAGGTTTCCCGATTTGTCATGCACTCGATTAATACCGTGCGGATGAATTCGAACACAGGGACACCTTTTGACGCTTCCGTAATCTCCTTTATTTCCTTTTTATTATTTTAATAAAGCACTTTTTCACGCACGGATTCAAACAAACTTTAACCACAGAGCGTGTTTGTTGAACACACATAGAGAACTGATTTTTATTGTGGTGGCGTTTTTTTTTTTTTTTTCCACCATCTTTAAAAACTTCATGTGATAGAAAAATAGAAATTTATCATCAATTCGATAATTTTCTTCTCTCATTTAAACAATATTTTAACTCAATTGAATCTAAAATATAATAAAAACATCGTCTTTTTATTCGTGCGAAAGACAAGTTTGATGATATTCTGCATGTAATATTTCTTACCAGCACAATTTATTGATATACAAATGCCAATTTCTCTAATTCGTTGTATAAACTATCGACATTTTTGAGTTCAACAATTTTGTTAAAGGTAATTGATCAAAATTGACTATATATCTTATCACTAAATCATATTTAACCTGATATTCAATCGACGCACTTTGAAATAAATAAACACAGTATCCGGAAAGTGACAATGAACTCATTTGTTCGGTAAAGGTTTTTTATTCGTTTATTTTTTTTTTTGTCCGCGTTGTTTACGAAAGAAATTCGTTATTGAGTACGATCAGTTTCCAGTAAATCTAACACGAATCGTAACATCATTAATGTTATTACAAACGGCGGAGATATCGTTGAAATTTCCCTCGATTGATCGCGGCGGCTATTGCCTGTCGGAGAATATATAAAGAGATAATTGTGAATCAATCAAAACACGTCACCGTCACAGAATCTCTCGTCACCGGCGTATCTCGACTCGCGCACAAACACACACGCACGGCATATTTCACCCTGGATCGGGATGCAGCAGCAGCAGCTTGACACACATTCTCTTACACATGCATCGGTACACGTGCATCGAGCGACTCACAGGATGCCGTCGACCCCCCTCCTCACCCTCGGCACATCGTCGTCGGCAGGCACGCACCGTGACGCACCATTCACTACGAGTCCTATCCGAGGCTCGTCCGTCAGTCTGTGCGTAACGCACGAGCAGAGAGGGTCACGTGGTCTGCCTTTCGTAAATCGTTCCTCGCGCACGTTCACGCGATTATCAAGAAATTTCTTGCGCGCCGTGAGGTTATGCGATTTGAAAAGAAAGAGAGAAAGAAAATATTTTAAAACGAATTTTCGTAATTTTTCACAATCGAAATATATGCATATACATATTCGCTGAGTAACAAGTGCGGTTTATTCTCGTGTTCATATTACGTTATTAGTTTCACGAATCGCGGCTGCATTTCGTGCGTAAAAGTTGAAAGAGTGGCGGGTATGGGCGCACGTCGATCCGTGGGGTAAAATATTTGGTGGTTGATCGAATAACCAGTGATTCGTGACGAGGTTTCAACTTCGATTTTCTCGCTTGGCCTCTCGTCTCCTCTCCTCTCCTCTTCTCTTCTCTTCTCTTCTCGCCGCCATCTCGACGTCGGTGTCAGGTTTGGACGTCTGAATGCCGGTCCTCGACGGAGGTGTCGCCAAAAAACGAGGGGGTCGCGTGCGCAAAATGAGGATGAAACTCTGCACGCCCTCCAAGGAGTCCTACACTCTTCTCACCAGAAAACGGTACATATAATCATCTCCGATCGATTTTCACATTTTCTTTCCATCTTTTCGTATAACGTTACCAATCGTGTATACATATACCGTGTATGATATGTATATGTATAGCATACATCACAGATCATACGTGTTTCAACGAATTCCGTGCAGAGAATTTTCATTACTTATTATATATATGTATATACTTGAATATAACTCGTACCGAAGAATTTGTCAGGACAAATGTAACGAGATAAGTTTTCCGTCCCATTTCCCTAATCTCGACTTATCTCACGGTCCAATATATTATCAACCTGCAGACGTGCTAGCGCAGCGCAACAGAACCGTATGATTAGGCGTGAACGAGATTTGGTCTGTGTTAGACCAGTGAAAGTGTTGATTTTTCTCGTACTTCAATACGGGTAAAAAAACAAAAATGGGAAATTCCGGTCGACGGCGAAAGTTTTCAAATCACCCGATTCTGCGTCACCTTATTTTCGTTGCAAATTTTTTTCGGTTTTTGAAGAAATACTTTTCATTCGCGCGATACATGTACACATTAAGTAATTATCCGTTGAACCGAGTAACGCGACACGATGAGTCGTACAGACAAAATGTCCGGTTGTGGTGAGAGTGAACTTTCACGCACCCACATATTTGTATCGTAAATACACGAATGGGCGGTGAAAAAAAAAAGACATAAATAAAAAATTCCTGCTAAGCAACGACAGCGGAGAAGCGATGACGAATGAGCCAAAAAATGTCCATCTCATCCCAATCGCTGCTGCAGCAGCACGGCTTTATAAGACTGCTGCAGCATAATAATTATAAATTGCGAATGACAAAACCGTCTCGAGAACATCCGGTATAAATGTACATACCTAACGTTGTAAAGCAGCCGCGTATTCCCCAGCGGCAGTCGCTCACTGACCCAAAAACGAAGAAAATTAAAATAACATATCGCGCGACGCTGTGGAAAAAAAAACCCGTGGGACTCGACGTTGCGCAATTTTTGCGCGAAACGCAATTGTGAGCGAGCCGTTTGCGAATGAAGGACTACAAGGTCTCGAAACTTGAGCTATAAGAACGATAAGCTATCACGGTGGCCCAAATACACGCGGTTCACGGATTTTCTCGCGCTTGAATTGCCAGGTTATATGGGGGCGGTTTTATGGCCAGAGTTGTTCGACACAGCACGCGGGGCCTTCCTCGCGAGAATCGAACAAGTGTTTAGGAAATTTGCCCCGTGTATTTAGTAAACGTTCCGGATTCTCGCGACCCTCGTATCTCGATGCGTGCAGCTGTTTCAGTTCCGGCGACTTCGCTTTTTCCATTTTTATCCAAGCCCCCGGGGCCCCCGGTTCACGAAACCGTGAATCAGAGCTTTGTGCCCCGATGCAACGTGAAAAACAAATCACGATTGCACGACCGGATGTGTTCGGTTTGTGTACAGAGTAGGTATCTTTTACGCGGGGAAACATCGAGGCACACACCCTGGAATTATTACGTTATTAATTATTATCACTGTTAGACGCCCCTCGTGTGCCTGAGTTTATGCGGTACCTAAAAAAAGCCTGAAGTTAGTAACGTTAACGTAACGAAACATCGGTGAAAATAATCATTATTGCGCAATTTTAGAGATTTAGAGAATGACGTACAAGGAGTTGGCTCTGCGAAATACGAGTATAAATTTGAGAAATTCCTGAAGTTGAGGAGTAACGATTTTCCCTAAACATGCATCGTTACAGTAACATTACTAACTTCATCATCCTCGTGTACCTAAAACTGTTTGTTTGACGTTGAGGGAAGAGTTCGATCGTCGCTGGGCGCCGGTGATTATTCGATGTATAAACATTATCTCTGGCGTATGTGTTACATGTAAGGTACGCACATACGTACCATTCGCGGAAGGAGGTTTCATTCACGCTGCACAAGCTCACTCGGTTTGTAATACGCGCCTAGCTTAATTAGACTCGTGTATGTAACGTGTGTACTCGCAGAACTCCGGATGTTCAATTATAAAACCTGGACAGTGATTCGTTCATTTGTTAATTCGCTCGGTATACATAACTCTGTAATGCAATGTGTTTACGTACATTCACACACGCCGACACACGCACGTTTCAACGATGGATTCATCAAACTCTAAAACCCGCTCTCGCCGTCCGGTTCGTTGATACAGATATCACGTATCGGATATAACCAACACGTACCTACGTCTTCTTTCAGAGAGTTTCAGCTGGAGCGTTCATTCAGACTTTGCACTTCACACGTATGTATAATTATATATATATATACGTGTATGTATATATGTATATATATGAAAGATTCTACGCCTTTGTAGCTTTGCAACAGGCGCTAAACTTGTTCAATCCATGTTATAACATAAGGTTCCGAGTAATATGCAAATGTGTGACTGACAACACGCCTGCCGATTCCTCGAATCGACTCTGTAACACGTTGCTGAAATAGCAGTGCTATCGTTCATTACGAGTACCGCTCATTTGAATTTCAGGATTCAATATCCGTGAGAAGAATACGGTGCAAATTATCGAACTGAATGATAATTTATCTGTCAAAAGACAACGGAAAATTATTACAATAGCTTCGATTTATGAAAAGGCAATACAGTCGTGAATTCGAGTAGTTGTTTCGAACGTTATCGAACCCCCCATTTACCGCTGGCTTCTGTCGTACTTGGGGAAGGAAATTACCGCAGGCATCGCCAGTTCCGGAAGAACAAGTGTCGAATTTTTCGGAGGGAGCCTAACAACGAGACTCTTCGATGAAGGAAGCTATATAAGACGGTTAATCATCGTTTTTCACGTTTGTGTATATCATATGCGTGAAGTTCGGCTTCCTTTACGAGCCGTATAAATGCATGCGGTGCGGTGCACGCATGTATTATACATATGTGTACACAAACGAGCCTGTTTTGTGGATACAGATGTAACGACGAGTGTCGAGTATAAGGAACGGTTGAACCGCGTTAACCTTTGACTACTTCCTACGTACGATTCACAGCTCTCTCGTTATACGCAGGGTTATGCTTTATGCAACAGGGTCAACGAACTGTGAACCCCGTCGTTTTCGGAGGAAATACTGCAAGCCCAGAGGTGATCGGGTGAAAATCTGGGTGAGGATTCCTTTGGAATTATGCAAGTTGAATCGATCCATAAATAGTACTCCGACGTATAGAGAATAAATTTATCACGTCACGAGGATTCGGTTTCCCGATCACATCTCGATGATCTTCTCGTACATATCTGTGGCCTACGATTGTCGAATGGCAATCAATAATTGCGTCATTCGAATTTAGAAGGAAATTGTGCTCGTTCCGTGAAACAAGGACGGAGCTCTCGTAGCCACAGGCGGAGAAAGACAAACCGCACCACCACCGGATATCCTCTCTCATTTTAGTTTTAGTCGTTGCGGTAGTCGATATCGCCACCTTATCAAGGTCTCGCCTTACTCTTTTCAAACGTCAGGCCTTAAGTAAGTGCTGCGTAGAATATTGTACACATGGCTATCCTGCTTTGCATACGGCACATAAGTTGCAAGGCACGAACTTAGATGTGAATAATTGATAACACAAGAGAAGCTAACATTTTTCACAGTAAGGAGATTTAAAAATATGGACCAGACGATGATTCCATAATTTTATTGCTTTTTCACACTTGTGACGATCTTTAAGTGACACGCATTTTTAGTTTTGTCTAACAAGGAGATAAAATGAAAAGCCAGCGTCGTAATTAAAGGTAACAAATTTATGTGGGTGCTAAAAAAAATTTTATAAAGTAAAATTTTGCACGATCAATCGTATTTTCATTCTGGGGGTATTGGGGTAAAATTTCTCAAAGAAGAAGAAGAAGAAGAAGGAGTAAAGTACACGTTGATTCTAAATTCGAAGTAACGTACCCTCTGCACGTCTCCTAATCCTTGGATTTGTTTTTCCGTCTCACCGCAGCTTTGTGTGCACTGGAGTACTAGACGGGACCCTCGAAACCAATTCCGTGATTTACAGTAGTCGGTTTGTAGTTTGTTTACACGGCAATTACCCTCGTAACCCAGCGTCAACTGAAGAGGTTTGCTTTACTATCCGTATAAATAGATTGCTTGAGATGCACGGATGAGCTCGTCGGATAATATTACGCGGTTTATTTCGCAAATGCACCTTCGTCATACACCGCAGCATCGGTGCAACCACGCAATTGCAATTATTCAACGCGAATTTCTGTCTTTCATCTCGATTTATCAAGGAGTTGATTTTTCATCTAACCATTTTTTACCAGCACTTACTGTACTCGCCGCAGGTTGGCTTTGAGATTATCCCGTGTACGACTTATCGGAATCCATTCATGCCTCCGGTGCCTGCTCGCCAAACTTTCCTGCATCTGCTTCTCGGCTGCACGGCTTTAGATAACAAAAAAGAAGTACCTTTGAGTTTGAAAATTAAATATAGAACGTGGGTGAACTGAAACTTTTACGGCACCGGGACCCTTTCATTCGAACACTCGCTGCCTGCAGGCGAAAGGGTTTCCTTGCACGATGGCTCTACCAAAACCTTTTTCGGCGTTAAAAGCTTTCCCTTTTTCAGTCCTCGCTGTCTCTATCCGCATCTTTCCTTGTATCCTTACTTCTGTCATTTTTTCTCTCTTCCACTTTTTTTTCATATCTTTTTAGTTCGCCCCTCGGTATGAATCTATTTGACCTTTTCCCGCCACGCGCACATTTCCGCGTTCTGATTATGGCGTCGTTGTTCGCATCACGATTAGTCCAGAATGACACTACCTGTCGTAACCGGAAGAAACCCGGTATACATGCAGCCTGCTCATCAGCGTAAACAGACGGTGACATTAACCGTGTAGTACTACGATATAGCTGTTTTATGCTTATCGTTAGCTTCCAGATTTTCCAGAGTGCTTAGAATGAAAAGAGAATGGAAGTGGAGTGCAAGGTTTTATATTAAATCCACATCGCTTCTCTCTATCTCTCTGTCTCCCTCTCATTCTCTCTCTCTCTCTTAGCTTTATCCGGAATAAGCGCGGAAATTAATTCGCAGAACGTTATGCGGTGATTGCTGCTGAATGTACGAGAAACGATAAAATAAACCTCCGAGCTTATCTCTGCAACGATTTATATAAGAAATAAAATTACGGTGCTTCGGTAATGAAATCACAGAAATTCAATTCGTAATTCGATTGAAATATAGCATCAAGCAGCACTGCGACTGTACATATATATATATATATTTAATCACATCTCGTTCGATCGATTCAATCATTTTATCTCTATACCTGCGGTCAGAGTCGAGTTTTTACCGCGTTTATCGAAAACTGATTTGAGACACCTGCATCGACAGACCGCGCTGTAAGTTTTTAGCGTTGAAAATTGACTAAATTCACTTTAATTATTAACCAGAATTTCTGGATCTAACCGCAAGAAACGACATAAAATATAAGAACAAAATCTTGACCGTGTATCTGTTTTATCTGAATATGTGTAATACCGTTGGAGAAAAGAATACGTAACTCCGTAAAGTACTTCTATCTACCGTAAACTAATACCGTGCGTCTTACGAGGGATGGAAAGCAACAAGAAGAAGGTATAATAACAGGAAAGACGCCCACGAAGAATAGAAAATGGAGACAACAACTGGCCAGCGTCGATATCTCGTTGCCCATCTTCTACGGGTCTCGGCGTCTGACCAACGGAAACTGTATCGACAGGATCGACTGCAGGGGGTGGCGCTAGCCGGGAGGCAGAGGCTTCGACATCTGGTCTTCGGTTCCGTTCCACAGCCTGGAGAGCAGACCGGATCGAGCCAGACCACCGATGTCTTCGAACCTTTCGAAACTTACTGGTCTAAAAATAGTAAATACACCACCCATACCGAACAAGGCTAGGTGATGCGTGCGTCTATCGCGACGTTGTATCCTAGATCGGATCGAAAGTTTATCGTCTATTCTACATACGTATATCGCTGTACAGATTCACGGCTGTTCCGCGCTGTGAAAAACCGCCGGATAAATTATATCGCGCGTAATGCGAGCTTTGACCAGAGCTTCGGATGCCGCATCTCGGCGCAGTGCCGATTATAATTTGTCATCGATCGACGTACGCAATGAAAGAATCTTGATGCACCACGTCGAGGTAAATATCCACAATCTAGAAGTAAATTTTATCAGGCTTCAGGCTCTCGACCTCTTTATTTCGGCTGTATTCATTCTTACGTTCTTTTATCAATATGCTTTGTACCACGCCTCTGATTCTACGTGTATATATTATATTCACGAATAAGCTTCTTTTCGTTACCCGATAACGATTATTGATCGATTTTTTTCAAGTGTAAATGTGGGATAATAGTTACAGTGTTATAAAAATTTGAGAAAAGGAGGAGAGATTTTATTGTTTTTGAACGAGTAATGTCCATCAGATTACAATTGAAGTGAAATTTGACCAAGAATTGTAATATGTGTAAAATTCTATCGAAACGATTTCTTATCGAGTTATCGAAAATCGCTTCGGAAAGAACGTTTCTTTCTTCTCTGAACCGTAAAAGTGAGATCTTTACTTATACGACACTGTCGTATTTTGTCATCGTCGTCACGTTTTAATCATTCCGAGGTCGCGCGATTCTTTACCGGTAGATCCTGAAATTCCGTCCACGTGTTCTGTAGATTACACGTTATACCGCGACTTAGAAACGAGCTACTGAATCACTTAACACAGGAACATGCACCTCACCTATCTACCTGACTCATCTCTCATCCGTGTAACTTTATCGCAGTCGCGTAACTTTCCAAGCTACATTCGTACAATAGATATATCAGTGCTGCACGTATGTCTTTAAATGCAGTAAATTATACCTGAGCCGAGGTACCTGACCAGAAAATATTTTTCCTTTTACGTGTCTGCAGTCAATAGGTTCTCTCTCCGATGTACGAACAAACGCAACATCTACAGCCTCGGTGCAATAAGAAGTTTGCAATTTTCGCGTTTTCAGCATCTTTACATATTACATGCAAAACGCAACACCAAATTGATTTTTTTATTTTAATTTCTTTATGTACCTACGTACGGAGCATCGTGTTACACATGATCGTACGAAAAACGGAGGATGAGAGAGAGAGGAAGGGAAATAGAGAGTGAGAAATTAATCCATCTCCGTAGCTTCGGTGGTTGCAGGAAGCGAGCAATTAAGCTTAGTATCTCGTCACCCAAGTCGCATCTTTGTTTTCTGACTCACGACGTGTCGGCGGATAAACGGTCACGGGCTCAGAAGCAACAGACCGTCCGGCCACCCTAGGCCGAGGGAAAGGGGACGCGTATGGGGTGGCATTCCATGGCGCTCTGACATTGGGTCAATTGACCAGTTGCGCCCACTTGTTCGTTTTCATTTCGCTTAATCGGAGCCAACGAAGAGCAATGGTTATGCCTTTCTTTATCTCCGAGAATATTACAGTAGCTACGCGCTATAACCCGATCCTCGACGTTTACCTTAAATGTGGAATAATCGTGTGCAGTCTGATACATATATATATATATATATATATATATATATCTTCAAATTTATTCGTAATGGCTAATTCTATCGGAAGATAAGACCTCAACAGATCGACCAAATTTACAATCACGCGTTTTGCGAGCATTGAATTTTATTGAAAAATATGCAAATTGTCATATATTCCGATGATGAGAATTGAATTTAGAGAAACGATTATCTGCTTACTGTGCTGGATCGTTATCTGTTTAATTTTAGACTTCAGGTTTTAGTTAGCTAATTTATAAATGGTCGAGGAGAGCGTCAGCTGTTTACGATGAGAGAGCAGCCAGTCGAGCCTGCTGACGATGTGTACTTGAATTGAATCAGATCTGCAGCGACAGATTGAATCGAATCGATTTGTAAACGTATACGTATAACGTTTTAAACTTTGCAAACTTTATAAATTACAATAGATTGCAGGCAGTCGGCGTTGCCGCGCGGAATGCTAGGATGCTGTGTAAAAATCTGCGCTGTATCATTGTGCTCTTTAGTAAAATTAATTACAATATTTCTCGAAAGTAATTATACGCATAAAATATCTTACGACGATCAGCAAGAATAATTCATAAGTTTAAACTCTTTCTTACCGTGTGCTTGTTTCCGTATCGTACAAATTTATCAACAAACAGCTGCAGGCTACTTTGTCACTCCGTGAATTTGCATGAGTTTTGAATTTCGCAAAAAAAAAAAAAATATATTGTCCACGTTTTTTTTTCTTTTTATTGCCAGTTATTTAAATTCGTATCTGAACTTTTATCTACAAACTGATATAACTGTGCACATTCTCGAAACGGGGTACGAAATGATTATATATTATATGAATCGCCTTTGAACAGGCACAGATGCCACGAAGTAACGGGTATCCTGAAGCTTGCCTGTACGAATTTGCTGATTGCGTTACGTGAACTTCAGTTTAATGAAATTCGGTCAACTCGAGCGGCTTGTTCCATAGAAGCAGCAACAGCAGCAGCAGCTGTTGGAGTTGAATGTTTATGTGCATGCAAGTCAATTTACAAACATTAAGCGTATCTATTAAACGTAGACGACTTTCATTCCCCTGCGGCGAGATCAGGGCGAATTATACGAATAGGAGACTTACGCTATCGATTGTACGGGATCGAGAAAAGAAGGAAAAGAGGGTAAGATAGATGTATATATTCTGTACCGATAGCAATATCGTTAGATCGAAATCTATAAAAAATAACAACCGTATCAACCTCGTACCTAGTACTTACTCGCATCTCATACGTACAGCGTTTACAACGCGATCGCTCCGCCGACAAATCCCTGTAATTTTTTTTTATTTTCTCTTGGTGCAATTCATCTCGTACCGTAGGTATCAACGATTCCGGCACACGATGGAAACGTGGATGTCGACGGTCTGCACGCGTTTCATCGACACTATCAACCTTCCATTGTGACCTCGCACAATATGTAATATTCGGAACGCCTCCGGAGCTCGAGTGAAGTACATACACGTTCTTTGTGCTCCGCATACCGTCGGGACGGTGACCAACCACCACTTTTCACACCCCACAACCACTCGGCGAGCTCGCCTACCTGTGTTTTATATATATACATATGCACACATGTACTGCAGGGGTGTAGAAAATCATCGACTTACGTTTGTACGCATACCATATCATACCTATAATATGTGCCAAAATCCCTGCAGTGCACATTACGCGAGCAATTGGCGCAATTACCCCCCGACATCGTGATCCTTGCCTTTTTCCTCGTCGCCATTGATCGCCGTTCCTCTGCATTCGGCATTCGGGGGCACAATGAACGGTCAAATTACGGGTATTAGTCGGATTTGGCGTGGTTTGCATTGCGATAAACCGGGAGTTACACGCCCACCTGGTCGATTTGTATACACGTACGGTACGCCGAGCACTGCACACGCCGAGTTGCACACGCGGTTGGGAAGAATCGGGAGGTAAACGATTCCGTAATCCAAAGCGGCGAGAACGACCCTCACAATCGCCGATTCTTCGCTCGGTTGAACGGTAATCAGAACCCACGACTCTCTGTGTGCGCGGACGAGTTGGCTCGGAATTTTTGGCATATCGGTCGGGGGTTGCCGACTTTCCCCGTTTACATGTCAAAGGGGACGGTGTGACTCGTTGCTTTGTCGAGGCATCCGCTGCGTGATTCCAATGACCGCGTTACGATTGTCCCGAATCGTTCGATCGGGTCAACGTGCCAGCACGTCGCTTATTACAGGATATTGGAGAGAGAGAGAGAGAGAGAGAGAGAAAAGGAATCAAGTTGGAAAATTTTAAACTCGAATTCATTGCGAAGAAGTGAACTGCGGGAATAATAATCGAAATCATCTTTTTGTTTTGCAATTTATTACACTGGGTGGATAATCCGCTCGTGCATGTTAACAAAATAACATATGTGCATTGCCGTTGAATATTGGGTATATCAGGTTTGCGGGGGGTTTCATTTCATCCTTTTCCTTCTATAAAACGGAAATTTCTCTTCACGTGGAAACATTCCTCCGTATAATGGAATTTTATTTATTTACCCCTGTGCTCCGACTTATCGTGGAAATCAAACGCGTCGCTAGGGGCTTGTCCGCTAATTAAATGAAACCCTCACAGCGTCATGTGCTCGGCACGAGTCATCGACAACTCGTTGCGGCGGCTGCTTTCGCCTGCTTGTCTGACTGTTTGCCCCACGTACTTTATTTATTTATTTTTTTTGTTTTTTGTACATATTCCCGTTTGATTTAAAGGGCAGAAAATTAACATATTTGACGCTCTTCTAACCACCGCGGGGGGGGGCTCACCTAGAGGTTAAGCCACTTATCTACACGTGGCACGCACCGTGTCATCTGCTCTCGAGTGAGTCAGTTTGAGATAAAATTATACATGTTGAATAGAATTTAACGATATAATTATGCGCACGGATCGTGTCCATATAAGGGTTTCTTTTTTTTTCACAGACGTAAAACCGTTGGAACTTTACTTACTCCTAAAAGCTCTCGCGTTCTATGCAGTGCATAAATTAACATTCTAACCAATTCTCTTTTCAAAATTATACTATTCGCGCTAAGCGCGTACGATATAACCCGTATAATAAAGTTTATAATTAATACAACCTGGCATATATTCTTGATCGCTCGATGATTAATCACTTCGAGCATTGAAAATAATTGGGAGCTCATAAATATAAAAATCTCTGTCCAACAGCGAGACGCTTATGATTAATATAATCTAGGCTTATATCGTGTAATAGTGAGAACTGCGACGTAAAACGGGAATACCTGACTAATCCGCAAATAACATACCGATTAGCCACTTTCTATTCCTTATACACGCGACGTCATATTTATCATCTCCTTCACAAATGATAATTCATCTCGGCTTAATGGCGATTCGAGTGTGTGTACACAGTGTAGCTTACAACACACGTACACATACGTGGATAAGCGCTTGTGTTCGACAATGCGCAGGTATATTAAGGTCGAGTGGTTTTCGGCAGTACGGGAAGAAAAAAGTTGGCCGTATGACGGTGAGGAGGAAACGAGAATGGATATGGGTACGAAGGATACAACGTAAAACCGGGTGGTTAAAAAAAAAGGGGGGGCGACGATTATTCGTTCTCCGTATATAGTTGCAGCGTGTGCCGTACGAGCGGTGCAAAAGGCGTGAATGTGGGTACTTTTTGTCACGATGCAAATGTCAATACGACACCGTATAGCATCGGTCTCCGTTTACCCAGATACGCATCGCCCCGAGTGCACAATGCCAAAATACTCGTAATAATAGTAATGAGGAATGAAATATGGTCTTATGCAAATTTTTAGACCCGCCGAGGAGGATACGCTCGCACTTACAGATATACAAGCTTGCGTAGGTATGCTTGTGTATAAACCTCGCATATGTTCAGGCAGCAAGCCCCCTTTTTTACGGTACAGTATCGTTCGCGATGGTAAAAAAATGTTATCCTTAGAAAAATTTCCGCGATATGTGGAAAAAGTGTAATACGTAGTGTACGGGAAAATTCAAGTCGAGTATTTTTTACACCCGTTAGACGGTTCTCCTATGATTCGGTCTTTTTGTGTAAAAATAACTCTGATGACAGGACCGACTTTTCTCGTTACGAAATCAGCTTTGGATGACGGAAAGACCTGAGTCACTTGAGATAATCCTACGAAAGATTGTACTTCGTCTAAAAGTCGATGGCGAAACAGAAGCAGTGTATAATAAACGTGAAATGCCAGCTTCTCGCTTTGGGGATAATTACATCAGACTTTTAAGGTGCTTATTTTATCTTGTAAAACGGTTTTTCTTCAACTGTATCTTTGAATTACGAAAATCTCTGATTGAACATATAATGTATTCTCGCGGCCACGGTATGAAGAACGTTATTTTCGTTCAATCGCATTTTCAGTACCGTGCATCGGTGAAAATAATTATTGGTCGCGAATTAAACAGAATTGAAAAAGAGAAGAGAAAAAAAAAAATTGAAACATCGAGGCTGTCGTACGCGTACGTAAACCTGTAATATACTTGGCTCGAAAATTTTGCTTCACGTGTAATTTTGTGGGCGTACACAGACGGTAGTGAAAATATTTGTACACACAGAGGAACGACACGTGAGCCCAATGTGAAGGGAGGAGGTTTCACCGTATGCCTGTGGGTGAGGTATAAACCAACATCTCACCCCCTCCTTCCCTCCCTCCCTCCCTCCCTCTTCCCAACTCGCGACACGTAACATATGCACTGCTCAGTTGAGCTTTGACGTACGCTTGGTATATATATATATATATATATATATGCACGTATGTGGACTACACACACGGTGTAGCCATCTAAATTGTCCCAGCATCGTCCGTCGGTGCGACGGCTATATTGTCATTTGGACCCTTCGAGAGTAGCAGCGTCGCTTGAAATTACGCAACGCTTTAGTGTGCCGTTTTTGTTTATATTGTTTTACTTTGGTTTCTTTTTTTCTTTCTTTTTGATTTCGGTTGGGAGGGTACTTTTTGACTCTCGATTTATACGTGGGTAGTAGAGGTGCCCTCGGAAGGTAGAAGAATTAATGGCACGTTAATACAGGACGCACCGTGTGCTGTGTTGCTTTTAGGTACTCTATGTTAGGTAGTACGTGCATTGTGTATATAAGAATCTGCGATGTCACATATGTCGCGATGCGGGAGAACAAGGTACTCGTAACTTCAACTAGACATTTTTCACTACCGGTTTCAGCTGTGCCTGTGTAATTGTAATTGTAATTGTGTCGCTGTGTTATATGCCTGTACGTATTGTAACAGGGGGTGTTTTAGAAAATTGTCATATTATTATTGTTTTATTTTTGTTAGTCAATTTTTAAATCTGCCACTTTTGACGAACAATGAACCTCTCAAAGTTTGTGACTCGATATTTGCCCATTCAAGCAACGTACGGCATCTGCTTAACTCCGTTATAGAGTGGCGACATAATTATTTTTTTGACTAACATGTTATTAAAACTTGAAAAAAAAGGAAAAATTAAGAAACTCTGAATTGAATATTTTTAAACTCTACTCAACAAAGTCGTTTCATTCATCTTAATATTAATACTAAAATCTTATATATACTATATATATATATTCTTATTCAGAACAAGCTGATATCAGCTGACTCGGTAACTACTAAAGTTTGTGTAAAGGATTAGAAGACAATTGTTTTAACGTTGTCATTAATTATCAAGTTCAGTAGCACGTACACACGGAGGTGAAATAATCAAGTCGTTCTTCTTCGTTATCTTGAACCGTGCGATGGTTAAAAATAAACACTTACACAACAATGCTGTACCAGAGTACACAAAGGAAAATAAAATTAAAAATAAAAATAATTATGACACTGGAACAGGAAATTACGTTAGCCCGCAGATCCGGTCAGTCGCGTTGCGAGCAGACAAGCTTATGCGTATAGAAGAGAATTAAATAAACGAATGAAAATAAAATAAAGAAAATATGTTTGTTCATCAAAATGGAACGCCAATGAATTTCGTACATGTACACGTTGTTCATTTAAATATTACACGCCGGCACGTGCGGAAATTTCACTCGCAGAGTTGATTGGTTGTTTATTAATTATTTATTGTTAGTACGAGGTTCTTCCGTGTGAAAGTTTCGCCGCTCTGTATCCAGTTACCTTCAACCTTTTTTTTTCCTCTTCTTTTCGAAGCAACGCAGCGCGTGCTACTAGCCCGAGCACACATAGCGCAATTATCGCCTGCTTCAATCGCATTTTTTAGGTGGCGCGATGATCGACGAGCGCGAATCCATCACCGATTCACACAATACCCGCAGAGGCGTGGTCGCGTGGTCGCACAGTACCGTAACAAGATGCAGGAAGAGGAAAGAGGTGGGGAAAAAAATAAATAAATACGGGAAAAGAATGATGAAAAAAAGAAACGGCAGCGGTGACTAGAGGCAAGGATAGGCAACACGATCCATCAACGTTCAAACGAATGACATCCGAATGACCGAATTAACATATTCATAGAAATAAAGGGGGTCTTCCTCATCCCGGCCCTAGGACGACATCTGCCAATCAAATACCCGCCCGTCGACTTGCCGAGACTATAAAACACAAACAGCGTTGTACTTCTGACGCGTATGGTTTATACTAAATTAATATTTTATTCAAATTCAGAGACCAGACTTGCCGAGGTTGGTTCGTTCCTCCTGCACGGACCAGTTTCCTTCCTCAATTTTTCACATTTCCATCTTGTGCAACTTACGCGACGGTGGCAAAGGCCAATATAAACATAATTAAATACAACCTCTGCGTCTGATCGTCCAGGTGTAAACTTTTGCTACGATTAGTTTTCTCTTGCACGGTTGTTTACAGCGTGTCATTCTTTCTACGAGCGTAGAGGACGGTACGAAGATTCATCAGAATGCTTGATTATTAGGTCTTGCTCTGAATTTTACTCTGAATTCTGATCACGCGATGAGACACGGTTTCAGCAATAAATCGATGAAACTTACGAATTCGAAATTTACTTTGGATATTAATGGGATTATCAGTGTTCACGCAAAATTAGCCCAAAGAACTTCGGTATATATCCGGTGAATGTGAAGAAAGGGAAGAGAAGGAAGCTGCTTTAAACTGGCCGTAAGTAAACCCTCGAACTTCCCGTTCTCGCACTGCAGGTTCCAAGTTTATACCGAAAAAAAAGAATAATATCAAATTCCAATTTTGAACTATAAATTCAGATTCGTGGTTAACGATTTTGAAGCCAAAATCGGAATATTTTTTGATTTGTTTCCACCATATTGGATGGCCATTTTGGATTTCGCAATCCGACTTCAGATTCGTGATCAGCCACCCAACAAATCAACGAGTACCAATTTTCATCTGAATCTAAATGTTTTTAGTTTTTTTTTCAGCTTTTTGCATACGCTAAATTTAAATTTTGCAAATCTGACCCTGGATTCGTGATTAGCGACCCAAAAAAACGGTACCAATTTTCATTCAAATCCATTCATCCATCCTCAAGATATCATTTTTATTTGATTTGTTGGAATTTTGTTACTCGAATAATTGAAAAAGTACTGAACCGATCATAACCAAAATCTAATCAGTTCTAAGCTTAAAAAAGCTGCGTCGATTGAGATCAAAGTCTTTGAAATCCGGAGACTCGTTCTCGAGATAAAGTCGGATAAAAAAATTGATCACGTACGTACATACATACAGACACACGGTCGTCCATCTGAAAATGATTGAAGGTGATGCTCTAGACTTACAAACGTGTAGATCTAGTGAAAACTCGACTTTTTACTTTCGGGGTCATCACAATAACTTCCTGTCTTCTTTGAAAATCGCGAAACGGGAAGTTAAAAAATCTGTCATTACTTTGCGGTAATTATTATTGTACGCAATTACCTAGGGTACAAATTCCGACGAATAACAGAAGTTAGCGTTTCACCGTCGCGGGCTTTCGTTCAATATATATGTATAAGCATGCGTATGTATGATATACGGTAGAATGGAACAGAAGCGGTACAGTCGCGTTCATTGTTTATTAAATTTTAAATTATTCAATTAGTCTTTCGTCCGCGGAAGCTACCGTCGGCGGTGTGAAACTCAATCCCATGAGAATACGAAGCGTTTCATTGTGGTTTGTTATGGTTTATCGTGACTCTTTATGAATGTTATGGCGTTTCTCACCGGCTTGTGAATATACACAAGAAATACATCCCACACATTGCCCCGCATCTGACTCGGTTCGTTCCCTTTATATATTTATTCGAGTTGTCCTAGCTTTTCTCCCTTTTTGTCTCTCCCTTCCTTTATTTCTTTATCTCCTTTCTTCCTTCCTGTCACTTTTATATTTCTCGGGATCGTTGAATCGCCTTTCTCCTTGTTATTTCTACCCCTAACGTAACGGTGACGACCTCGGTGATAATTTCGCGCGTGACGGCTTATTACTTTGTCAATATACCTTAATTAACGCCAATTCCTCGGTATTGTATCAAGGAAGACAATAACCTGCCGCACGTAGCTGAGCGTAAGACGAGGCGAGGCAGATGGACAATCTCCAGAGCTTGTATACCTATATAATACAGAATTGGCTTCTTCCAACTTAATGTTTTCCCATTTTACCCTTACATCGAACTATTACGTCGTTGACAATGTATTTCGCGTAATTACTCGTCATCTGTTTTATGTGCAAAGACAACAACAACAATAAGTGCTGGTACAGCTGCCAGTGATTACTGATTAACGTCGATACAATAGTCACAACCGTCGCTACAGACAACAACAACAATAGCAGTAAAATGAGCGTCGCTAATTTTACGTCACGGAAATTCAATTCGCGCGCATTAACGCTGACTTATTTCTTAGCTTCTTCACGTACCTGCCGCAATGTGCAACCTTGTGCCACCGGCTCTGCATCTGCCCGGGTTTTATAAGGTTCGCGGGAAGAGGCCGAGTGCATTATACGAGCGGGTAATTGTTAATTAACCGACTCTTTACCTCAGGTGAACGGTAACGACGTGGTTATAAAGAGCGACGTGACACCTCTGATGCGCGATAATTTTACCTCTCTCCGCCGCGACTCGCGTGCGTAATTATAATTTATACAGAATTATCTTATATGACACGCGGAATTTGTTACGCCAACGAGACCTATTCGAGCAGGTGTGTGTGCGTATAATCTTCACGCGCCTCACGTGCCGCGCTCTGCGGCTAACGCCTACAATGGGGCTGATTAAAACATTGTTTTCATTGCGGCGGTGCTGCGGTATATGGGATTAAAATTACAGGGGTGTAATTTCCGCGCTTCGTAACGCGGCACGCGCCTTAATTCTCTTTATTAAAAACCGTAGATGCAACCATGATGACGACCATGATCGCACCCAGGCTAAGCGTCAAATTTAATGTACGATTCAGTGGGCGCGAGGTTTATTGGCAGCTGCAGCAGTCACTTTCGATTCATTCGGCAGATGCGTGTCTTTCGAATAATTCTCGCCGCCGTTGCGTCTCATGAGAAACTGTAAAATCATCAGCTGTAAAATAATCATTGATAGGTATTTTATACCTCTGACATTGTTTATCGAAGTTGCGACCGTAGCTCGCAAAGCTCACGATCAGATTCCAACCGCAACCGTCCCGGTGACTAACGATAAGTACTGCGGGAAGTGGTGCGCGTTTGACGCTTCAATTTTCCTCGGAATGATAGTGTAATGAATTTCCTGCAGTCACCGAGACTAAAAGAATGGGGCTCGATATTAAACAACAAAATATGTGATTTTTTTTTCTCTCATACGATGCCGATTGTGAGATAGCTTAAAGTTTCGGAACCTGCCGCAAGATTCTCTTATTTAATATTTGCATTTTCCTTGTTTTTCAGGCGGCAGCAGCTCGACCAATCGGTTTACTGCAACTCCGAGCCCAGACGGACGGAGGATACGCAAAACAGCCGTGTTAATCCGGATAAAGTAAAGGTAATGAAGAGTAACTGGTTGAACTTTATTACGGAGTTATCTCTCTCTGTTCATATCCAGCCGGCTGTTGGCTTGCACGCTTTCAGGCGGCGGAAGCGTTTTTCTCTGCTTTCATTAGAACTTTAACGAGCCATTATGTGCGCGCACATGTGTGTCTATAATAAGTTTCCATGTACACGCTGCAGAGTTGCGAATTCAGAGACCAAAAAATTCGAGTCAAGAGACCCGTGTTCCCTAAATGATACTCGCTGTAAAAATTATCTCGGTACAAATCGTTGAAAACACTTCACAGTGACACCTAATTTTTTAACATTTACAATCCTGGCCGCAGACTTCGAAGAGTTCACTTTACGTATTTTTCGTTCGGATGTACGCGAAATATTATGGGTTATTCGTGAATCGGAAAATTATGTAATTTTCAGATGTTTTCATATGCAATTCGCTATTACATAACGCAGACGAGGCTGAAGACAAAGAATGGCAAGATAGCCGAGCGAAAGTCGTCCGGAAATGAGATAAACCGTTGTGCGTGGTTTTTCTCGAAATACGTCAAACTATCCCACAATGTAGCTATAATCGCTGCGCAACATTATACATATACGGAGAAAAATGTCGAGATGATCTCAGACTTCGTTTATCGCAAACGGTTCGTCATGCGTGTATAATCATATCATAAATCCAGCTTTCGTATATATCAGTTGACAGAAGTGAAGGAAAACTAATATGTCAACCATTATAGGAAAAAAAAAAAAAAAAATACCTCAAAGCAATTCGATTAATATCGTCACAGAAGTTAATTAAAGCCGGATTTTCTCATGTTTTCAGGGAACGACGCATTCCGACCATATGTTCGAGCTTCTCGAGAGGTGCCAGAGTTCCCGTCTTGATGATCAACGCTGTCCCTTGCCTACATACTTCTCTCAGGTGAGTGTTTAAATTAGTAGAGTGACACGAGCGTTCACGCTGTACGACGCTCGGGCGGCGCCTCGACAAAGTTTTCCCGCTACTCGTGCAGCGGGTGTCTTATTACCGACTTGTGCCCTTCGTACCTAGACCTTGTACCGTAGGTATACACTATCCAGGAATTGGCAATTTTCCTCTCGTTTCTCGGAAGAACAATTCTAATTTGAATTTATACGCACTGTACCGTATTAGGTGTAACGAAGAAGAAACGCTGCGTGTTTAAACTTGCTTAATTGAACTTTTCTCGCCCCCTTTGTCGCACTGCTGGTTCTCGACGTTGCAAGCTATGCGCAATACCTTCGCTCATTTCCCATCCAACCATCGCATGCGTTTCACATCGTAATCTTTCCGATTGCCGAGGTCCTACTCGTAATAACACGCTCGGGTTTCATCGTCAACCACACACTGAAAGTATAAGAGAATGCAGAGCTCGAAATTCGTTCATTATTATTACCGGTATCCCAAATAGCCGGTGTTTGCCCTCGGGGTGTAGCGTTGCTTCTTGCTGTAATTCTCGCAGCGATCAGCTTATAACAGAGCTTGTAACACACCTAGGTACACTGCTAGGTATCCTATACCGTTTAACAAACGCGCGCGCTCGCGCTCAGGCAGAGAAACATCGTTAACGATCTTTAGATGAATGAACCCGATTAGCTTCGCTTTTTATACCCCCTCGCGGTGATTTAGCCGAGGACTACAAAGGTATGTGCGTATGCACCTTGAGCCTGCGGCTTATTATAGTAGGCACGTTACGTCGCGTCGCGTTGCGTCGCATCGGGCTACAAGGTGTAAGGTATAAAACAACCAGCTACAGTGAACAAAATTGCTCCGTCACTCGGATCAATCGCAATTGGCGTTGCATTGTACGCGTATAGCTAGGCATTATAGCTGTAAGGTATAACAGATACATACCCTGCATAGGCAGCCACACGGCTTGCGCTTTGTTTCCAATTGGATTTACGGGGTGACAGAAAAAAGAAGACCCACGATCGACGCTGCTCGTGTTGGGGATGATTTTGCCGGTCATTCGCTAACCGATCTCGCTGTGCAGAAAAAAAGGAAACGGAACAGCAAAAAAAAAAAAAGAAAAAAAACACCACACGTATCGAATTCGTATCAGTCCCCTGTAGGTACCGCACCGTTAATGCATCGTGTACGCTGGGAATTGTTCACGATTCGAATCTGATTGATTAGCATAATAATTGAGCAGGAAGTTCGCCGCCTAGGAACGACACAATCGAATTAAGTCAAGGCCGCCTGCTGGCTCGACGATCCCGCTGCGTAAACTGATCCTAATCTTCTAATGAAATCTGCAATTATATTCTACTGCTCGCTACGATGCAACAACGCCTTGGGCGCGTCTCACGACGTCGACTTTAATCCTGGCCATCCTTCGTGCTACAATTGCGAGGCGTGCCCAACCCTAAACTTCCTCGTTTGAACTGTTCAATCACTCTAAAGCCGGTCTTGATTCCTGCAACTCCAAGCGCTGCTGCGGAGGTGAGATTTATGACGGTTAAAAGGACTGCGGCTCGCAACCGTCTTGCCATGCTTCGCGAACTCGGACGACGTACATCCTCTTCAATTATGACTACGTACAGAATGGATATCAACATTCAAACATTAACCCAGCATAGTGCTAACCCAACTATTCCCTTGGGTCAGATAGTGACATACACGCCTGATTCTGATGACACGGACCGAACCGCAAATCCGACTGCTTCTACGACGCGCGTCGTTCGTGAATTTCGAGGAATTATTTATCACCCTATTATACCGTGGTTCGATGTGTGACATAATGTATTGAACCCACAAGATTACGCGCTTTCGCTCACGGCTTCTGTTTGAACGAGGAAAAATCTAAACCGACTTCGATTTATTTTACGCTTTCACTTCTTGCACAGATCAAATTGAGCGTTGGAAAAACCAAGAATGTAATCACGGTCAGTTTTATCCTAATGAGATTAAACTAAAGATTTCTGTACAGGTGATATACATAGCGAGTTAAAATATTTTCACTTCTTTCACGATGCATATATTTTTCACGATTAGAACTTACAACTTCAAGACTTACTGTTTATGCGAAAACACTGTTATTTTCTCGTTTGGTTGTACAGACTAAGTATTTTCCATTGGTGTATAATTAATGACCTCAAGTCCTAAGTCACTCTCTCACTTTCTCTATACACAGTACTTTCTTTGACGGAAGGAATTCCAGTATAATTTCAATCTTAACACCCGTCCTCTCAACCTTGACATTTGCCATGCAACACAGAAGTACTTCGTTATAAGAATTACACACAACTAATGTATAAATGTGTCAAAGAGCAAAGTATTCGACCGCCTACCTCGGCCCTGGCAAACTTCTGTACGTACGTAACAAAACTCGCGCATTATGCCCACGTGTGTCTCTCCAAGGGTGCTCAAACAGCAGGCCGGAGCTCTTGCTACTTCGATTTCCATTCCGTTTCCAAATCCGCAGACGACTGTGACCCAAGGAGGCCCGATAAGACACTTGGCTACGGTCGTTTCTCGCCATTCTTTCATACTCGGTGAAAGAAAGGGGACGTAAAAAAAAATTCGGGATTAGCCGAAGGACTGCTGCGACAGTCCGATGCCTGAGGTTGATCCCTTTCTACTCTCCCTCTTGCCTGCAGTGGTTTCAAGTGCTCTGCACTTGAGATCACGGTTGGTATTCTGGCTCGTGTAAGAGCCGGAGAGGATATCGCGCGTAGAACTGAGTGCTTCGGTCCGGTGAATCGTAGGACAACGAGATCCGTTATTAAAAACTGATAAAAACGAAAGACTGCTCCTGGATCGCTTCGCCCCTTCCACGCGCGGATCCGATACTCTCGTCTCGAAAATGCTGTAACAAAGAGAGAGGAACTCAATCCGGATTATCCTCCATGTACCGTATTCTCCGCATTTCTGTCCTACACAAAAACCCATTCATCGCGGGTCAAAATTTTATATTAAACCCATCGAGTGACTCTTTTCCTTTTTATCGGAATACTCCGGGGTTAGTTGAATTCGGTCCAGTCGACGGTCCTCCGATTTTCGATATAATTCCTTGCCGAATCAGTTTCCGCCGAAGAATGCGATCCAAAATCACGGGATTTCTCTCTTACACCGTTCGCATGATGACTTCGGGTGAAAAAAAAACTTCCCAACCGTCGAGATCTTCTATCACATTGCACTCTAATGTTTTTGCACATCGCGTCTAGACGTTTGTCGAGCCCTTCCTCGTGTTGCGCCTTTAATATGTTGCGTATGTATCCTGTATTTCTCAACCCAACTGCTGTTAATGGATTTTTTTAGTCTCGTTCGTTTTTTGGCCATATAACCTCCATACTTTTAACTTCATTTTTAACACATGTGTTTTAAGTGCCCAGGTTCTTTTCTCTATTCGTCAAACGTGCGTTACATCAGAAATTTGTCTTACCACTTGGAAACTTGTATATCTCCTCGTTCTCACTTGCTTTGTAGTTTGCCAATAGGCGATAAACAAAAGTAAATTTTTTATCAGTCGGTAAACGTAGATCTTATTAGTTGTCGGTAGTGCAGATTACTGTCCTCGGCAAGAAACCAAGCGACCACGTCAGTTCATCGGTCGGTAACTCAACGCAATACGCATGGTCAGAGTAAATCATCGGTCGGTAAACGTACCACCCGGAATCGGAGGCTAATGGCCTGCCTCACTTCAAATCTACTTACGTTTATTTCGCTATTGATTTCAGGCCATTGTGCCTATTTAGCCTGGAAATCGTCCCAAAGATGCCGCTGAGCAACCACAAGATTGTAATTTATCTTTGTAAGATCAGGTCCTGGAGTTCGTGCAAACTGACTTGACTAGTACATTGTCTATGAGTTGAAATAATCTAGCTGCAAGTTCCCGCTGTAATGCAAATAGAGAGGACTTACAGTACCGGTAACACGAGTTAACAAAACGAGTGGGTTGCAGTTAAGACGGAAACGAGGATGCGAAGTAAAATCCAACGAGCCAAGATCTTTTTAATTCCCGGAAAAGAACAATTTCCATAGCATTAGGATTATTCTGACTACCACTGCCGCGAGTTGTTTTGTTTTTAAAATTCCACTGTAAACTTGTTGTAAAATAGCAATTGAAATACCTGTATGAAAGGCTCGCAGAAATTGAAAATGAAGCTGCGAATTCAAAAAAGAAAAAAACCAGAATAACAAAAGATGATTGCGCAATTTTCGTTGATCAGAGAGTCGATACTCGTGTTGTTTGCCCCTCCTGAACGGCATAATGGGCAACGTGATCGTTGAACTCATTCTACGATGCATGCGATACGTGCAATCACGATTTTTCCGTAAGTTTATTATATTGTAATGCATACGTATCCTCAGGGTGCTAAAAGAATCACGTACATAGCATTTGATGCACGGATCGTTGGAGTATAAATCGAAAAGATTGGCAATGCACAGGTCAGTCGGTCGCACCTAATATCCATCATCAAAAAAGCAGCGACAGCTGCTCAGCCGTTGCTGCTGCTGCTGATAGAGAGGTCTTTCAGACGACGTATGCAATTCAAAATCGGTGTGTGCCATATACTCCGCAATTCTCCATCCGCACACACGTAATTGGCGAAACTCATTGTACGCCGCGGTTTAGCGCAGGTATAATTCATGTATGAATGGGAAAAATTTCGACTCAAGGCCGAATGCGAACTGCGGTTTCTTTCTTCGCGAACTGCAGACCGACTTCTCTCCTTGACTTGAAAATGCGATCATTGCGTTGGATCCAAGAAAAAATGGGCGTGCAGCTGTTGCGAATCGGCATCACCATTGAACGACGATGGTGCATACTTGCATTGATACCGACACGCCTTCGTTATGCTCGACGGTGGTTGAAGGATGACGAACACGACGACGACGATATGGCACGATATGCGCAGCACGCATGCAAGGAGGCGAGACGCAACGTCCTGCGGGATGTGGGGAGAGCGAGTCCTCTTCCGGTCGGCAGACAGGTACACCGGAAGTTTCGCTCCAGCCACCGAGGCGAGGTACACTAACCGTCATGCTAGGGCTTCGGCTAAATACTCGGAAAGATTTTACAGATTTCTTGCGTGTATGTGTGATGGATGCGGACCTACATTACACGCGCGTACGGGGCGGTATGCAGTAACCGTGAAGATCCCAGATTTCGATGACAGGATGTAGGTACGGGACGATATGGCGATTGCGGGTGAAATTATTTGTTCCTTTTTTTTTTCCTCCTCTCATATTCTTTCTATGTTGACTTTTTGTTAGGCATCCGGTACTGTTTTCATTTTTACTTTCGGTAAAACACGAGCAGCGTTCCATTTTCTCTCGTTGTTCCGTCTTGTCTTTTGTTCGATCCCCTTCTATATATGTATGTACAATAGTACAATGCGTCGTAAAGTTCTTTCGCGAAAATAATTGCTTCTGAAGTTGAAACTAATAAACGGCTCAAGTTCTCGCGCTTCCGAGACTAACATCCATGCTTTCATTATGAACACTTTTGCACGTATATGTATAAGGGCGTAGGTCTTGTAGAACTTGTATATGAAGTTTTAGTACCTAATTAAAATTATGCGCTATTGTTTATCTATTTTCTTATGACTGTTTTTGCCACTGACGTTGAGCAGAAATTTCCTAATTATGAAAGTATGAATCCTCAGATTTACGTTAAATATATTTCTGCTGCGTTATATATATATATCATCGAAACTAAACAAGTTTGGGGAGTATATAAGTGAGAGTGATTAATTATGCATGTTTACCGTAAATGTTGAACTGCTCCTTGGATACAAATATCTATTTCGTAATAATATCTCGTAACTCATCAGTATAAATATAATCGTAAGTCAAATAACGTAATAGGGGGGAAAAAAACGTTTAAGTTATAACATAGAATTTTAAAATGTCAGAGATACGCAAACGAAATTGAAGCGTATACGTAAAGTGAATCGAGGGCAATGTAGATTTTGTCTTTTGAAAAACTTTCTAATTAGATTCGAACGCCCCGGTTTTATACGTAAAGAAATTTTTTAAATTGAATTCCGAATGCAAAGAGCTGCCCTCGTCTACTCGAGATGTCCTGCGGAAAGGAGTTCGGAGCGTCAATTAGTTAACCCAATTCTTCAATTCCTCCTGCAAATGGAATCCTTTCGCGTTGGTTATAGAATCATTGAAAAAATCGATTTCTACGGGTAGGTACGATCTTTGTGTCGTTTGTAGCATGCATTCTCCGACCATTCACCCGAGTCGGTTCTTTTTCACTTGACGTGGTTCACATCTCTCTTTTTTTCTCCCTCCCCCTCTGTCGCTCTCTCTCTCTCTCTCTCTCTGTCTCTATCAACGGATGAAGTTGATGAAAATAAAAATAACGTCCCAGGACACACAAAAGAATGGAAAGAGGGGGCCATCGGCGTGCTTCACGAGACAAGAAAACAAGTCGACCACGAAATGACATCCGCTTGCAGTCGAGCAGTCTTGTCCTGGCCCCGCGCTCTCTTCGTTGTCCGGTTTTCAGAAACTTCCTCTCGGCTCTCTGTTCCCTTTTCCCTCGGCTTGGTCTTCATTTCGTTTCTCGCCACAACCAATTACAGTCCTTAACGAATTCAGTTGAACGTATGAACGTCCGCCACTGACAATAATTTTCAATGCTTCGTGCACGAGGATCGTATAGACTGTACGTATAGCCGAAAAAAGTTTACAAACTGCAGGTAAAAAAATACATCAGTTTTCTACAGAAATCAGTGACTTTATCACAATTTCAAAGTCACTTTTTTCTTCTGTTGACAGAAGCTAGCCACCTGATCATTTAATAGTTATAAACGTTTTGGTCATTCTGAACAAACGCTTTGAAAGGGTTTGTCTAGGAATGGTCTTTCACGCGTTGAGAAAAAGTTTATATTTACAAATAGTCAGAGGTGCTGCAGCACTGTTCTCACTTCAATCTCTTTCCAGAGAAAGACTTTTATTTGGTTATTAACTGTTTTTCGTTTTTTCGAACTAAGCAAACATGTATACTCTAACAGATGAAATAAGTTTAATATTATACAGTCTTGTCGAAATGGTTGAAAATTCTTGCCATGCATGAAAAGATAAAGTTTCAGTTACCTGAGTCAAGATCATTTGTGTCAAATCACGTTCGGACATTTTTATCCGGTAGTGTGTAAGTTATACAGTGACGTACGGTTATACGAACAACTTACTATCTTCCATCTGACAATCTTATAGACATACATGCACCTTTCCAAATTACTTTCTACACGTAGAGGTATAATGCGAAGAGCAAACAGGCGCGCACCTGTGAATTACTTGACACCCAGCGCAGTCATATCGAGACGCTAACACGTTGGCCAAAATTAGTCAGGAAAGAAGAAAGGTGAAACATGGTTCCTGGCAAAGGTTGCCTGAGAAACATGCACTTCTACTCGGCAATTTGTACTCTAAGTGCAAATTGATTGCAGGAGCATGTACGATATTCTGTGACATCGAGGATCCTTTCACTTATGACGAACTGTACATTGCCTCGTGATATTTTCAATTACATCACACTTTGAGGATCGATGATAAATTCTACCTCATATTTCGTACAAGAAATTTTTTTTTCCCAGGACATGCCATGCTAATGTCAAGTGACCGTAATCCTGGCTAACCCAAAGGCGACGCGACTGCAGCTTTTCCAGCAGAGCGCATAAAGCTTACCGAGTATCCGAAGGACGGCGATCTCCGATTGGTCGAAAGCCACGGTGGAAGTGCGCCGAGAGCTGCGCACGCAGTTCGGTTAACGTTTGCTTTTCACGCTTGTCGGATGTATTACCAGCAGAGGCCAGTTGGCGGTTGCGCTCCGTTCTGCCGCGGTTGGTTTGTCTGCGCGGTTCTCGAGCGTTTGACGTACACGCGGAGTATACCGTAAACCGTGAACGAGTACATACGGGAGGAGAATACTTTCTACTCTGACCTCATACTCCTGTTTTAGAAACATGTAAAACTCGGCACTCGTCAAATTTAAAAATGAACACTAGTAAACCGTTGACGCTGCCGCAGTTTCACGTGGCTCAGTGTTGTTCCGCAACGCGGATAATAATCCTAAAATCTCGCTTCGTCAGTACCGATTTTCTTCGTTCGTTGCGAAAAAGTGTTTAACGCCTCGTGATCCCGTTATCGTTTTCGTTGTCACTGTCACTGTAATCGTTGACGTTTTAACGTGTGTACCGCATGTGAGGAAATGCGTAAGTTAAACACGCGTAACGATCATTACGAGTATCAAGTGCCGCAACGACTTAACAAATGACTGCAATTTTACACCAATGCATTTTCTCTCCTAATCATATCGCTCGTACGTTTTATTATCGTCGTTCAAGTTTTATTACCCCGTGCCTTCGATCGGGGGACAGAACGCAGCGGCGTTTCAGTATCGAATAAACCGGTAAACATTAGGAGCTTGGATATGATGGGGGTACTAAGGTGGAGGCAAGATCTTAGATCAGATTCTGGCCAACAACAGCAGAGGCCAACATCGGAGCAGCCGAGTGCCACGCACACTCTGCCCAAACTTATCATGCAGGTGAGTTGATGGTCGTTGTAAAAAAACGTAAAAAATATACTGCCCCTTTACGACCTCTCATCTCATCTCGTCTCGTCTCGTTTCATCTCATCTCGTCTCCGCTCCTCTCCTCTCCTCTCCTCTCGTACTTTGCCGCTGGACCATGTAGCACTCCGGCCGCCTTCCACCGGACACTAACAATCCCATTGCGAGTTTAGGACCGAGTTCTCTGTATACCTACTCAGGCTTATCCGGACGCTCGGTAAAACTCGAGGTACATACCTGTTAGATCCGTTGAACCTCGAGGAGCTAACCGCCTCTAATGCTTTATCGGTAGAACCAAGATCGGCGATAAGGTGTCCTTACAACGACTCTGTTCCTTCCTCCGATATTCGCTGCGGGAGGAAAGAGAGTCTCGTGCCTAGGTATACAATATTGGGTACCTGTTCCCGATGGTGAATGTTTCATTCGGCAACCATTGCCGCGACCACCGGTGGTAGGTACCAGGGGTATGGGGGTCTGAAAAAGTAAGGAGCAGCAAAAGAACGAAAAACACCGTCTACTTTATGCCTCCGTCTCCGCCTCCGCCTCCTCGCGTGTATGCAGCCAGGGTACGTGCGCTAACTTCGAACGGTGTTCTCAACCTTTAACGTAGTTTCGTATTCGTTGCGCACGAACGCCGTCTTGTACCGAGAGAAGAGAATTGCGTTGAATTGAATTTTTTCGTTGTCACAGCGTCCCTGGAATACTCAAATAGTCAAATCTTCTCCGCGAGCAGCGGCGGCCGATATCGGCCCTCTCTGACGCTAATTGGTCTCGTGATGGATTTTCGTCTTGTATATTATACGAGGTGAAAAGAAGAAAAAATAACCGATGAGCGTGTGTCAATCGCTCGGACAGGGGATGTATGCCGAGTTTCTTTTACGATCGGTTGACCTAGAGAGAAAGACGACCGAGGTGAAAAAAATTCCTACCACGTTTATCGCGGTCGAAAAATTCCTTGTCCGTGTTTCGACTCTCTTTCTTCATTGTATAATCGCAAGCGGTGGATTGAATATTTTTCAAGCTATGTCACCCGGTTTATAAGATTAGTAGACCAGAACGTGTATAAGTAAATTATAAGGTGTTTCGAACTTTTTTATTATCATGCATATAAGTGCATAACGACACCGTTATACACGCGAAGCTACTTCACCTTGAGATGTTGATCGAAAGCTGCCGTAAGTTGTACGGCACGTGTCGAGATGGTTGAACTAATACGGTTCCACAACTGCAGCTAGGACACGCGTTAATTACCAATTATAAATTAAGTTTGAGAAGGAAAGTCGTGTATACTTGATCTGTGTATATACGTATATCATATATATCATATATCATGTACATACACCTTCTTTTTACTGCAGTCGTGTGTTTACCGTTCAAATTATGTCTACGATCACTACCGCAGTTGTATCGTAGCAACATTATGAATCATTCGTTTCCACATAGATCGTAATAACATTATCGCATGCTGAATCGTTTAACAGTTCTCTGTCGATCGTCGGTTCGCACATACGTGTAGCTACAAGTGTATCTCGTATGCTTACCGAGATCAGCTCGAGGAAAAATATGTATGTAAGGTACCTACTTCGACGACGAGCAGGGGGATAAAAAAGCTTTTCATGCTTTCGCAATATCATATGGTCTGCACTCTTCACAACAGCTCTGATGTGAGACTACGCGGCGCACAATATAAATCAGCTTTGTGAGGTTGTTTTCATTTAAATTTATATTACTTTATCATATTATTATATTTACGATATCGCGGACTAACGATGCTGCTTTGATACGATATCATTCATTATTTTGATCGGCCGCACCATGGAGAAAATTAGATATGCGCTCAATATCGTAGATCTCGCTTTATATCTGACAGCAAATTTGTCATTTTTATCGCTAACTGGCACAGATTGGCAGCAAATCGACGCAGTCAGGTGGTTATTTTCTTTTTTTCCTTTTCCTCCCTTCCTTCCTTTCCCCTTGATTGCAGGATTATAGATGGTGTAAAGACGCGCGTCTTATAATCGTTGCATCGGCTGCATTAGCGGTGTGCAAAGTACTTGGAACCCATTTACATATGCACGGGATAAATAAATAGCCGGGGAGAATTATAGTACGGAAATAGACTAATGCGTATACATATATTCGTACAGTGTTATACTTTCCGTGGTGATGAAGCATCAGGGGTGGCATCGCATGGCGCAGCATGAGCAGAACCCTCCGCTCGTCGCAGGCTAGGTGATTATTTTAAGCCCATGTAGCGCACTTGCGCTTCGTTTCAACAAAATTCCTTTAAATTCAATATTAAGATCCTCCTCTTCTATTCCCGTAGCTGACGACAGCAACGCAGCGCGCTGTGCACCGGCAGGAATTGCGATTTATACAGTATGTTAATAATTTTTTTAATTCTGTTTCTTCTTTGCCGCCGTCTCCCGCGTTTTTATTTTTAATTCAACTGTTTTTTTTTTTTTTGTTTACTCTGTAAAGTACCGTTTATTACCGGCTAGCCTTCGACGTATTGACGCAGCTGCAGTTTCTACGCGTGCTCAGCAACTTGCTCTCTCTCTCTCTCTACAATGATACGTACATCCGTAGGTATTACATGCAGAAATTCACCTTGTAGCTTGTTAGTTGAATTAGCGCCAATGATTGCTGCCATGCGTACGTAAACAGACCGCGGTATTTCGACTATTGTAACGAACGTGAAAAATCTCTTTCTGGAACAAATGTCATTCAGTTTTTAGATATTTTTAACTTCTCGTCCTTCGTTTGTTCATTTTATTGTTTCCCCCGTGAAATTTCGGGCTTTGAACCACCGGCACGGATCGGGGAGGGCAGAAGTGACAGTTGAAAAAAGAGAGCCAGGTGACTGTGTCTCACTTCAATATCCCGCGTGTCAATGTGTAGGGGATCGGAACGTATGTACGTTCAGCTTACGCTGGGCGTATGCGTGCGGACGTTTCTCGATGTATGGCGGCATCGCAGACTGACAACCAGGTGAACTTTGCAGCTGGCACATGCCATTTCCGTCCGAATATAAGTTCGGGGTATAAACACGAACGTTTTAAATGAATTTACGCGTATATCACCTACATGTACCTACAACGTATAAATGTGTGTATACTACTGCTGGCATGAATAATTAGGATATACCTATACGGTGTCTTTTACGAAATCCAAACCTTATTTTTTACATTAAACTACTTTAACGACTATCAATCTGATTTACACTTCCTGTTTAAAATAAAACCAATGCTATTATCGACGCCGGCTGCAGTATGCTGGGGATCAAACCGTTGTATATACATATATATATGTATGTGTGTGTGTGTATGTATATATATATATCTGTACAGTCGGCCTGAATAGAGCTTAAATTTCAACGTAAATTTCTGAAAATTGATTTTTCCAATGGTCACCGGTTACCCACTTCGCGTTCAAATTATTCAACAGAATATTGCGTCTTATTTAACTTGTTTCTTATGATTTCCATACTGACCCTTCTCTGAAACTTAATTCTTTTGTCTACGTCTTGATGGTTTTTATTATTCAGTGTGCCAGTCTTCAGTCTCCTTTCTTGTTCTTTTTTTTTTATGTAGTTCGCCTCAGCTATGGTCTACCGATTCCAATATCCATAGAAAACAAATTTTTATGTAAATGAGATGAATTTTTTCTTTCCCTCTTGTCTGCTATTTCCATCCAGAGACCCTGAAAACCCTTGAAGATGAATTTGCATCGAAATACTATAAATCTGAAACCTAAATCAGCGGTCACGCGGTACTTTGAACTACTGTATTATACGGAGGTATGGATTGGACGTTGGATCGGTGTTAACAATAAATCGTCATTTCCTCCACGGTTAGTTCATTTGTTTTATTCGCACTTCCTACGCCGATTGGGTGTGTGTATGTATATATGTGTCATGGAAAGACCAGATAACACTCTCGAATTACGTGTTTGGCGTGTTTAACGCATTTTTAACCATCGTTTATTAAAAAGGCAAAACTTAAAACTTCAATTAACAAAACTTTAAAAGAGAATTTAATATTTAAATATTTGATCGACACGTCAATTCAATTCCGGGCTTGTTGTTTACTAATTCTTCGTTCCTCTTTTTGAAAACAGCCGCCCTTCGGAACAATATAAGACAACGACGGACGGCAACTTCATTATTTCGCGATCCTCGGCATATATATATATATATATATATATATATATCACAGGTCGAGTGACAGCCGTTAAACCTTGATTGCAAAGTTCTTCAATTAGTAATTAGTGCTCGAGGATGCGGTGACCACGCGGGTGCTGCGTGTTGAAAATTGCTAGGTTTCCTGAAATGTGATATATACGTATACATATATCCATATACCTATTTACATAAGCTTCTCCTGTGCGCGGGACTGGTTGATTAATTTCTTCGAGATCGGACACCCTGCAAGCGCAATGCCTGTAAGTATAGCAGAGCACGCTTCTTCCTCGTGTCACCGATAAATTCCGATCGATTTTCACCTACGTACGGTATTAATTTTTTTATAACTTGACCGGCTTCCGTTCAACGATCAAATCGCCAATCGCCGTTTCGGATGTACACGCGGGGCTAATCTTCAACGATCGAGCATAAAGTTTTTTATACAAATAATTTTTTACCACATAATAAGAAAAAAACGCCAACCGAAGCCACGCTTAAAAATACTAAAAAATTACCGCTATACTCGCGTGATATTTTTTCTACTGATCGTGAAATAAAATAACAATATACCTATGTATGTATTACGTACTATAAATTAATGCGCGACTAAACGATATTTTCGGTGGTTTTCCTAATTTTACACGTACGCGGAAACAACAGCGGCTTACAAGTATCCGATGAGTATCGTTACCGTATAGAATGATCGAAAAACGCCGTGCCCAATGTCGGTTAGATCAGTCGCAGGTACAGCTGGAACCGTTATCGTTGTTAAATAAAGGAGAGTACAGATGTAAAGTATTGAACGAGAACCAACAAGCGTTATAGTCTTGAATAAAAGAAAATACCTCTAACTCTTCAGTCCCACTGCAGCCGTTCGGCGTTATCATAGAAGCGTATAAATACATATTTATTCGTAATTTCATCGTTGCTGTTGCTCTTGATACTCGGAGCCAAATTTCCCCTGAGGAAAATTTAACCGCTTCCCAAGCCGCGAGGAAGAAGTTTTCGGAAATACTGGTGACACACGCGGGGCGTCTTCGAACTGAGTCGGAGTGATGAAAAAAACCGCAAATGTATGAGGTAAAAGTCGATGACGCCTATAGGCGTCAAAGCGCTGTTAAGTAACGGAGAGAGAACTACGTTACTTCGATATCGGTTTATCTCCCGCCGCGTTACCATGCACGAAACAGGGGATAAATAAACTTACCTTAAATTATCACGTCGACCGAATCGACACGGGACCGGTCCTGCAGGTATAATGACTATGCACAAAACCTGATATCGAAATCTCCTGCAATGACAGGTATGCCGGGTAATTATTGCATAAGCGACGCCTGTTTGTTTCTACGTTAAACGTCGGTTCGATATTTATTCGGTATTTTTACATGGCTCGTATCTTTACGGTTCGACCTTTCTTGTAAGTATAAAAAAAAATCATACCCGCTACCAGCCGCGCGATCGGTACTCGCCTTGCCGCCGATTTCTTAATTAGGATCTAAATTGTATCGATAAATCCTTGATCTGCTGTAAATTCTCGACTAGGTTCCGCCGGTGTGCTTTCGGAATCCGGTAGACGTTTTTACCCGAAGATTTATTTTACAATGGAGCTTGTATGAGTAGGTTATACAAGTTACAACATCCTTCCGGATTCACGTATCTATATCTACGTAATAACCAATCGCGGAATTGCAATTAGTCGGAAAGCGAGCCACTAATTGGTCATTCAAATTATGCTTTCATAAAACAATGGTGCAGCGAGTTACGATGTATAAATATTTTCCTGCGGTAGCGGGTTAGTGGTATGTAGCACTTGAAGGAAGAAAAATAAGCTTCACGGTAACGACGGAGAATCCAGGAAAACTGGAAAAGACGCTATTTTTCATGCTAACTCACAGAGGAAACACATTTTTGCGGAATCGGTCGTCCTTCAGTCTAGCCGTTTAGCCGTAGATACATCGAGTATTTTACAAATTTTGAAAATTATTACGACATGTCACAAATATCAGAGGTCTTCGTTTCACTCTGCAACCGTTAATTGTCGATGAAGCTATCGGACTTATTTATAGTGCCGGCGAGGCGATGCAAAAGTCCATTTAGTTTTCAACCCGACGCACCGATCACCAAACTCAAAATTGAGAATTGCAGCGTATCTGCCTAAAATCAGGCCGCGAGATGATCGCGACCGATGCGATTTAGTCGGTCGATCATCGCCCCGCGCGCAGTCAGTGAACTCGGTTGATCCGGTGAAGCGAACGCGACCGCTTCAACGCCTCGGACGAATTGCGCTAGTCTTGAAGTCAGGGACCTTGGTATCGATACTGTTTGGGTAAGGTGAGCAAACATCGCCGCGGGGGATAATTTTTTTTTATTTATTTATTTATTTTTTTTTTTTTTTTTCATTTTGCACTACCGTCGATTACTCGATAGTAACTAAGACGAAACGAAAAAAAAAAAATTAAGTGAAAATCGCGGGACTCATTGTCAGAATAACCGCTGTACGGTCGTAACGAAGAATGCTGTGATTTCGTATCGCATAATACGCGGTCCATTTTTAGCTTTTATAATTAGACAAAAATGTGAGGATAAATTAACTTTTTTTTTAAACAAAAATGAGGGGAAGAGTCACAAAGAAGATGTATTCTATATAAATTATGCGGCATTTTCTATATTATTAACTCTGAAAGTCTATGCTGGTGAGATACATGTAGATACATATACGACTGCCAATCTTATATTGGCCATTGAAATTTGGATAATTATTTTTTTCCCTTGTGAAAAATATACTATATATTGTGCGATACACGAGTGACAATACATATTGAATATTTTTTCGTCCCGCCATTACATAGCTAGGTTGTTATTATGCGAAAAATGTTGGAGCGAATACACCAAGCGAAGGGGAACGTCTCGGGCACAGCTCCGAAGAAATTTGCATAAAAATTATTCCGCCACTTGACTGTTACACGTAATGAGCAATTAACATTTGAATACCAGCAGAACAGTCGAACAACTTCAACTCAAGTTTTACATTAAAAATTCTAGTTTTACTCATATTTGATCAGAGGGGGGAGGGGGATGTTTTGGATTATAAACTGAAAGTCATCCAGTTATTGTGACAAAAAATAATGGTATATAAGGTATACCTTTCGAAAGAAAAGCAATTTTGCATTCGGGTACGCTGAATAAATGAGAAGAACGCATTCGCCTAGTTCAGTTAACGAACCCTGGCCGAGAATGCTTAGCAGAGGATCTGTTACCCGCGGTTGTCATTACCTGGTAAAAGTGGATTCCGGAGTAACTTTGGAGGGCGATAGGGGAGAGAGGAGAGAGGCCTGGAGAATGAATAATTAGAAAGACCTAGGAGAGCCTAGTTCAACCGTATTAATTCGGCTGACTGCGATAAATTTCCCCAAGCGAGACGACATCCGGTGC
Organism: Neodiprion virginianus; assembly: GCF_021901495.1. Lineage (NCBI taxonomy): Eukaryota > Metazoa > Arthropoda > Insecta > Hymenoptera > Diprionidae > Neodiprion > Neodiprion virginianus. Next base: position 32,939,469 of record NC_060877.1, on the reverse strand, counting down.
TGAGGATAATGAAAACGAGGTGACGAACTGCGAGTCAAACTTCTTATTTCCGTGCGACGCGACGTCAGCAGATGAAATTAAATTGCTAAATTAAAAGGATTACTATTTTACCTGGATTTCTTCAGGCGTACCCTGTTCCTTTACATCGAGTAGTAATATTCACCCCTATAATAATTGCAGAACGAACTTTGAACCTCTATTTCATTGATCCGGCGCGGTGAAGTGCGCTTGGAGAAATCGAATTTCAACTCGTTCTACGCGACGATTTCTTTCTTGTCCGGACAGCGAAAGTACCGCTTTAATTGCACCTGAGGATGGTTCATCTGCTACGTGACAATGTAAACGGGGTCGTATTGCGATCGGAAGATGCCGACGCGTGGGGTCTAATTTAAGCTGAAATCACTATCGCATTCACGCCATTGACCCAATGGGGCTGACAATGTTTGAGTCAAAGCTGGAATTCTCTCTTGGAATTTAAATTAATTTCATTCCCAGCACACCTTTGTCGTATCTATACATACCGTATTATACCTATATGTACACCTTGTACCGCAGACGCGGTATCTGGGCGCGTCCAACAATATGTGAAGTGAATTATTCATTCGCGTGTCGGTCAGTGACTCTCTCCCGCTGCAGTCCTCGCTTATGGGTTATAATATGTTGAAGAATTTTCTTGTCAAATCCATTCCTTCGTTCGCAGCTAAGTGAATTCCGCCCTTTTACGTGGTGTTACGAACTTTTCTTACCGATCGTCTAGCCGTTGATGATCGGCAAAAAAAAATTCCATGTCGTACGGTACAGGGTACCACGAAAAAATTTGTTAAATACCAGCCGCTGCTGGTCTCCATTAACGTATCACTTCTCACTCGGACATCGATCTTGCAACGAAGCGTGACATTATAATCTCTTCAATAAGCCAATCTCTCTTGGCAATTATTCATCGAATACTTGGCGTAAGCCGGTTCAACGTCGTCGGTTTTAACCGTAATTAATATTATCTCGCATCTTTGACTCACTCGAAAAACGACGATCCTATTACCTACTGGAGGATGCAGCCCTACACTTTAGCCGACGAGTGGAGATAACGCGTTATCTTTCCATTATTCGAGGCTAGCCACGGATCGTATTCGGCTTGGTATTTAATACCTCACACTTATACCCATTTCTTAACCTCTCACGCTTTTGCCAATATCCCGTCGTACACGTTGTACGTCGTATACTCGCCGCCGGTTATATACGTAGAAAATTGAAGAACAATTTAACCCTCCTCGAGAACGCCGCGTCGTCACCGCGACGGGAATAAACGGTGTGTGTATAAGAGTTCGATTCGGGGCTTAACATGGCAACCCCATTAGTCAAGAGTGTATAAGCGAGGGAGACTCGCCAGGCTCGCCAGTCTGTACGATCTCGCTTGTTATAACGTCGCCGCGTCGTGCAGTATAGTATTATACAGGGTGTTGTGTGTGAGCCTAAGGAGGATTTAAAAGGTCTTCCTTCTTCCCTTCTTCCCTTTTTCCCAGATATAAGAGAGATCTCGCCGCGATTCGCGCGGTACACGCATCGCGGAGCCAGCCCCTTCCTTCTCTGCCTACGTATGCGTGACACTCGTTCTCGGTTATTAATACTGGAAGCTCCCTCAAGTTTTTCCTATTGACAACGAGCCGGAGCGCGGCGCTCCCTCCTTTTCTTCTTCTCCTCTTTATTCAGTAGCGCAATGTGCACGTACCGCGTGTACCGAACTATCCTCTGCTGGCTGCTCCGCTCTCCTGCCTCCTGCCTCTTCCTTTGAATAGTCTTTGCCCAGCTCCTCGCTCATTGTCGGATGCAGAGGGACCGGCTGAATCCCTTGGTTACTTTTACGTCTCGCGAGCGCAACCCTTCGCCCCCGAAGCGCGTTTTATGCATCATGCATTCCATTCGCTCGGTTTGTGCACTCAAGGATTTGCCGGCAGGATTCATCCGCCACCCCCGCCGCCGCCGCCAGGCTTACGGATGACGAGACGGACGGACGCGGTTTACCTAGCTGCTGATATCAAGATCAACGACCAACCACCGTTCTCGCAACAGACGCCGCCTCTCTGTCTCTCTTGCATGCAAATTTCCGAATGCAATTAAAATTTAGAACCGCAGAATAACGCCCTTGAGTCCCCTTGGGTTGTCGGAGTCGCTGATGCATCCTGCGGAAACAGCTCGAACCTCAAATTATCTCGACTTGGTCGTGACGTCGTTGCGCCGTTTCGCTTTTCGATGCGGGGTCTCTCACGTCCGGTATCGCGGATCTTATCCTGTTTCATGCGGAGTGGAAACGCACCTCGACGGACGAAAATACTCTCCAAACGATATAATTATATTTATATGCATATTGTGTGCGCTTTTATCTGCCGCTTGATAACTTCTTCATTCTCCTGTCGCAGTTCATCGGGCACATCCGTAAATCGTATTTGTGTTTTTCAAACCAAAGGTCAACGACTTGGGTGCAGGAAACCGCAATAAAACAGTAAAGTACAAATGAACGGGACGACTAGACTAGACAGACGCACGTGATGCAGACTCCTCAAAAGCTGGGTTTCGTGGAAACTCGGAGGAGACGAAGGTGATAAGAGACCGCAATGCTGAGACACGACTGTCGATGTAGCAACTTGAATTGCAAATCTACTCCGTATCCTGCTACACTGAGTAATGGAAATTCGCTGTACTGGCCGTTTCTAAGGTTCCATACTTAGCGTGACCCTCGAACTTGACTATCGCTTTTCATGCCCATGCTTCGTCACCTCTTCAGCGATCTCATGCCCCGAAACATCTTCAACTGCCTTTTTTGGCAGACCGTTTGTACATCGGCATTGTTGGAACTGGATGGCAACCAGCTGAATAACTTGCATCGATTTGAGCTACGTAGGCAAATGTATGTGCGTATACGTATGAAAGAAAAATACTGTTTCTATGGAGGAAAATAGGGAAGAACGTACGGTTGACGAAAATTTACGGAAAATTACAGGACGGAATGAACGTGGGTTGATTAATAATAAAATGAAACTGCACGAGGCGTACTTTCGTAGTATTTCCTTCTTTCCATTCTTTCCATACACCTATGTTTCAGACGTGTTTATCTCCTCGTATCGCGATCTTGGCCAATTGAACTTCGGCTCTCTTTTCTTCCCGAGAAGGTGGGGAAGGGATCACGGAAAAGTGACTCACTCACTCAAAGTCTTGAAGGTGTGCGCGAATGTTGCGGATAGCACGTTCGATGCGAAGCCTGTCGTGTATAATACGGATGTGCCTTATACGAACGCTTATGTAATTTGCTGTACCGCGTACGCTGTGGTTAGAGAGAAGAGAGCTAGAGGGATAGAGACACAGAAGAGAGAAGATCAGACTGTCCAGTGAGATGAAAGAGACGAAAGGCGAGAATGACAAATTATCAGAATTAGCCTTCTATGTGATTTTACACGTGGCAATTTGATATCCCGCCTTTTAAACGAACGTGGGATGAGGTAATTGCCTTCAACCTTTACTCGTCTACCGCGTACCTCGGAATTATTGCTGCCTTGCAAAAACCACTGTGCGGCATGTGCCAAACTGTCTGTACCATCGAATTTAGGTACCGCCATATGCGCAGCAACGGAGATACGCATTTCCGAAACCCTGTGTATTTCTATCGCCGAACTATTTACTCTCCGTAATACCTACGACGTCGCGCAGTTGGCCGGAGTTTAATGATTCGTAAATTTCTATCCATTCGTTACCCCGATCTCAGGCTTGTTTCTGTATTTACTCCACAGGTTAAACAACCTTTACGTACATCAGAATTTAATGGCGATTTTTTTTACACGACTGCGAAAGCAACGACGTCGAGTGTATTCTCGTATTTTTTTCAACGGTATGATGCCCCGGATACTCATTTTAGATCATTAGACACGCTACGGGAATCGTACTTATCTAACGTGTATTAACGTAATTATACTATAGGTACGTCACAACTTTGGAACTCGGGCGTTCATCTCGTCCGCGACAAATATCGTCTTTTTTCATACCTCCGAAAACTCTCAGCCCTCTTCGACGTCATGGAGGTATAACCAATTTAGACTCCGATTCAATACCCTGGAACACTTTGTCGGTGTATCTGGAAACGATATATCGTCCACGGTGGATCGAGGAATGGGGATGGGGATGGGGATAGGGATGGGGGAGAGTACAAGGAGGCGACCTCTCGCATTCAATCAAGAAAGTTTAACATCCCTAAGATTCGTGGCGGGATCGGCGGGGGGTGAACGGGGAGGGATATGGGTACTGCGATCGGCCTCCGAAGAAAACGTATATTGAAATAAGCTCGAGGGGATGGACGGCGGAAGATCGGGAAAACATCCGAGAGGCGATTGATGTTGCCGTGAAAGTTTTCTTGAATGGGCGCAATTTGGCGTTTCGTAATCTTAGCCCTCCTCGCGGGCAGCGAAAGATTGGCTTATCGTTAGCTAACTCCGCCTCTTACGTCGCCACTCTGCCCGATGACTCTCATCGCCTCGTGCAACCCACCGCGCCCCGGGTACCCCGGTTGGAAAGAAAAGTATTCTTTCGTTAAGTAACCGAAGACAGGCCTCGCCGTGAATAAGGGGCGAGGAAAACATCGCTCTTTCCTTGACACGGGAAAAAACAAAAAAAAGAAAAAAAAAACTAAAAACTAAAGTATACACAGAGGAGAAAATAGTAATAAATGAAAAAATGCAGACACGGATACACGGACGCACACACACACGGAAAGGAGTAGTTTGTACGCGTAAATGTTTGAACACACGTGAAACAATATTGCGGTAACGAATTTACGACGGATCAACGACACCGAGATTATACCCGTTTATTGAAGAATAATAAAACGAATAAAATCCCTTCACTTATTACCGCGTTTATATGAGATACGATAATGTAATATGGAGTATCCGTTTTGTTTAACGACATTGCGACCTTTCTAATCGCGGCGTAATTGCAGCGACAGGGAAGATTCCGGGACTCGTTTACGACCGCAAACGTTCATAAGCAGCGACTGTTGTTGCAACTGTTCCGGCCTTGGACGACCGTGTGTTTTCAGTTACCGTTTCTCATCTTCATGATGGAAGTATGTTTGTACATACGTAGGTATAGATATAGCGGGTAGGACTGTTCATGTCGCTATACCAAGTCGGGCGCACACCTTCCATGACACCCACCAGCCCGATATTCGTCTCTCGAGAGTGTATAGATATCCTATTTATAGAGAGAGAAAAGATGAATGACGTCATAAAGACGATTTTTTCAAAGAACTGAGAATTCGTCGGTAAACGTTTGTCTTCGTTACCGCAACGCAAGGCCAACTGGGTCACCCTAATTGTCTTAGTTTCTTTTAGCAATAACGCGAAAGACCGTCTAGATACCCGTTAGACGTTCCACTGTGCTCGAAACGCGCCACGGTTATCGGAATCGCGATTTTTTACTTCATACGTACCCGCCGGTCGTTTTCTATTCTCGTGTTGCTTCGTACACGCACGTTTAGATAAAACGTGGGCCCCAACACGGTGGGAGCCAACAGCCGTATGCGGCTGACATCTGCCTTGCCTGTCACGGAAATGGCCACGTCCGTAACACCTGCAGCAGCCGAAAGCCACGGGTGGCGCAGGTGTTGCACGGTTCACTATTCTGGCCCCCCTGTATAATCTGGGTGAACAAAGCGATCGATCATAGTTTCAGATCGGTCCAATTAATTATTTACGCTTCTCTGATAATCGAGACCGCGCGCACGGTTCATCCTTTTTCCGAAACTTTCGGTCGTACCGCAAAAGCAACGCGCGGCTAATCACACGGGACCAATTCTTTTCCTTCTTTTTTCTCATGTTGCAACCATGACTCTTTTCGAGACGGTGTATCTCTCGAGGATCCCGGTCAAAGTCGGAAAGTTGATTTTCCTTTCTTCGAAAGATTAGCCCCTTCGTAGGGTTATCGAAAATTGAGAAAGGGCTATCGTCTGTCCGTTCTCGTCTCTCGTATCCCATCAATGTACGTATACCTATCCACTTTGCTTCAGTCCCCCGAAACTCATCACGAGCCATCCGCTTTTCGTCGTTATTACGACAATGGACGTGATATTCGGGACTCGTTTAGCCTGTAGAGGTTATACGTATACGTATAATTAATTGTGAAAATCCATGTAGCACGATAATTCCCCGGGGGAAATTATTACGTATACCGCGATGCCGGAATCATTTATTATCCTCTCATTGTGGACATCGGTATAACGATCCGAGAATTTTTCAGCTGATTTCTTGGAACGAGACAACTTTAACTGAGAACCTTTTAAACCCGTATTGGAAGGACCCCGTCTTTTGGGGCTACGCTTGGCTCTGCATTGTGAAGAGTTTCGAAACTTGTAGTTCGTTTTATACCTGGATGGGTTGACTGCGGAATCGGTCCCAGCTAACAGGGGTTCAAGATTTCACCGTACCTTCCGACCTCCGGGTGGATGTTACGAAGCTCGTTCAATATCTGGGTATCTTCTGGCTAAATGTTGCGGTACACGTGTACAATAGTTACATACATGCAGGGTAGTAGAAAATTGAAAAATCCGATGGCAGGGAGCCGGAGGTCGGTGTATAATAACCTGAGCATGAATTACCCGACGCTTAAGCGCTTCGTCGTCGTGCATTTTTCCCAGCTTTTTTCGTTTCGCACGGTATAAACTCCCGGCAGCGCAACGGCGCATCGGCTCTCCGTCTCGGCTTCTACAGGAACACGACGAACGCTACGGATTACGTAGAGGAAGTTTAAGCGTATCCGCTGTTTCCCTTTCCCCATCATCCTCCTCCTCTTATGGGAGTAAACTGGTACGTACCTACGTTAGCCTGCCGTTCTCACGCCGTCATTTTCCACATTGTAAATCCCTTGCGGGGCCGTGTCGGGCCGTGAAGAGCTTTTTAGTCCGCTAACCAAACGACTACACTTTATACGTACCTGTGCATGTGTGTGTGTGTGTACGGTATTTGTCGGCCTATATCCAAATCGCATAATCTGCAAGCCCTCCAGCCCCCGGGGTTGTGTGCGTTACGAGTTGTAGTATTTCTTGGTTCCGCAGGTAGCGGATGTTCATTAGGGCTTCTTCGAGACGGTTCTTCGCGATTTCTATCCTTCCGGGCATCGCTATCCCGCCGCGATGGATTGTAACAACGCCAGGATTCCGTATAACCGTTAGAATTACAGCTCAACTTTTTCCACCGTGATCTGAAGGTGCTTGCTGCTGCCGCAGTTTGAAACGGATCCCTCAAGCTTCACGATCCAGCAATTATTCCCTTATTTTTAGCAATGTCCATTCCGGTTTTACTGTTAAAATTATCCGCTGAAGTAATTTTCGTTCAACTTTCTGCAGCTGAACGATTCACGGATGTAGGAAACAACCGTAGATTGCTGTTGAGGATGAATCGATAGTTAAATTGAAAAGAGGAAGAAAAGTAACAGAGAAATGCAATGTGGCGGGTATTTTGCGCACGTCCACTTAACTCCGTCTATAGTTGGTCCAGCCGTCGTTGGTTGGATGTACAAAACAACGCGAGTAAAACATTCCGTACAGCGTTCACTATGTAACGGACATGTCGCACATGGCCGAAGCGAGCCCGTTTCTATCCGTATATTTTTGTCTCTTTGTCAGCTATGCGCTATAGAAATCTTTTTACACATACACATACCGTCGGTTATCTCGATCTTACGAGCAATATATGCACGCCCGCCTATTCAGAAGATAGCAGAGAACAACGTGCGTCTTCCGCAAGGTGAAGAAACAAAAAAGAGCGTTCGACTAGTTATTTTTATTTCTTCACTCTACGAGTCGAGTTCCTAGCTCGCGTGTTTGTACGATCGAAAAATCGTCGAGGTGCGACCTTTTGTTATACTCTGAAAAAATCCCGTAAATGTATATTATACAAGTATTTGCAAAGATTGGTATGTAAATCGAAAAAATTCTTATTAAGGTTGTTTTTTTTTTTTTTTTTTTTTTTTTTTTTTTATTCACCCGCGGTACATTACTCCTCGCGAAAAGTAGACGTCGAGGAGTCGTCGGGGCAGCAACAGCATCTCCTCCAGTAGCAGCAGCATCTCACCTCGCGCTTGTTGACAAGGCGATTAAAACCTGTTTGCTAATTGCACCATTATTTAATATTTCGTGCCGTTTACACGTGCAGTCACGAGATTACGACGTGCGGTTAATTGTATCGTTCGTCCCTGGTAATTGGCTGGAAATTGTAAGTCTGCAGGAGGCACACTGTTATATGGCTACATTATGTGGTCTTGCACCGCGCGGGCCGCATATTTTAAAAGTAAATTTTACCGCATTGCCTTCAGACGTCACCGTGAAACACGACGCTATCGCAAGTCCGTGCTTTTAGGGATCCTGCGATCAGCTGGCCACTGATTCCTGCGGTGAACCTCGATCAAATTAGTAAGATTTTTCATCGGCCAAACGCGCCGTTTGATAGACGCACGGGGAACACGCAATGCCTGTATTATACCTGCTGGATCCTTGTAACATGTTGATGAAAATGCGCCGTACACCTCTATATATATACATATGTATATATATGTATATATATATATATATATATATATATATATATATATATACACACGCGCACACATATATAACATACATCGATGACGGAAAGAAGTGCAGATCCGGGATCTTCCGTCTGACCCGAGTCGTCCAGGCTGCGGAGCACGTCTTTGTTTGTGCTAAAATTGGCATTATGTAGACAGTTTGAGGTACTTAAATGAGAGCATAATTCCCACGCTACCCGCAATGGTTTTTGCGCTTTTTTATTTTACCTTCGCGCAAAACTTGTAAACTTGTGCAGACTGCTCATTCGTACTCGTCGACGACGCGCGGAGCGCTTGTATGACGTGTATATGAAGGTTTTTACACATCTCCAACTGCGAGTATACGTGATTCGAGCTCGTGCGGAGGGTCTATTGTATGACAGGCTCGTGCTGCTCACGTGAGAACGAGGCCTTAAAGAAGGAAGGGTGTTAGCGGCTGAAGCTCAGGTCCATGAGTTTCGCTGGAACTTCGCAAAAGTTGAATGATCTCATATTTCAACCACGGAAATGATCACACCCTAGCAGCTCGCGCTTACGCTATGGAATTATACCTGGTTGCAGGTGATTGCTTCTCCTCCTATATCACACACGAGAAAGGTGTTGCGAGTTACGTAAATCGATAGCCAGAACGCATATCGGTGACACGTGAGTAAATGACGTATGACGCGAAGAAAAACCTGATAAGAACCGAAGGTAACACTGTGTCGTTTCTTGTATTATACAGCTGGTTTTGACGTTGAAGTAGGAAGAAATAAACCATGATCGTCGAACTCGCGTTGTTGCGAAATTTAAAATTTACGATCGTTGAATATACAGGCGAAGAATAAACGTTGCATCGGAAATTGCGTCGTATGCAGGTTGCACGAAACGCGAAGCGATCAATCAATCTGTTCGTGGGTGTGAAACTAGGCTACGTAAATTTTAGCCAAGACCAAAGTTTGAAAATTTAAGTCCGGAAGACGGAAATATCGTAGGTACCGTACGTCTGGGTTGTCGGTGGTATCACATGACCCATGTATGCGATCATAGGGGAACAGAGTGTTTTCAACGCAAACAACGGTAACTTGGGTTTCGGATTTAGATGTGTCAGCGAAGTGGGGCTACCGTTACTTGGCGGGTAAGGCATAAATTCAGGCGAATCCGTTCCTTCTTCCTCCGCCCACCCAACTATCATATCCCACCTGTACCTATAGGTTCACGACGTGGAATTGACTCGAGCAATTTGAAACTTTCCCTTACTAAGAGGTCCGAAGCTCTGGCTCGTCCGCGCGGGTTTCGTTGCGCCTTTCAATTTAAGAATTCTAAATCCAGCCGAATAGGAAAAAAGGAGGAAATAAGAAGAGATTCCGAGGTCCATCGTCCGCGGCTCGCAGCCCGCGTGTCTCCAAATATAACCTCGTGGTATTTGTGGATAGCTGATGGTGTTTCGTTGCCTACGAAGAGAGGAGACCCGCGTAGTTATCGTTCCTTTCCACCACTGTGAGAAGGATGCAGAACTTTGGAAGAAAACCAGGAAACTTATACCCTTTATTCGTCCAATCGACACACCCGAGTGATTAACGCCTTTCGTAAAAACGGCTAAGATATTGTACGGTGTTGAGTTAAAACTTGGGAGGAAGGAGTTGCACACAGGAGTTGACAAGATTTGCTAAATCGAGAGGAGACCCGAGTAGCGTTCTCAGTGAAATTTTACCACCCGAAAGAATGTCGTCGTCGATCCTCCGTCGACCGATCGCGGAGCCCGCGAATTTACAGGGATTGCAAAACAGGAAACCAGATGTAAAATTGATTATCTCGAGGATGTTAATTTGTCGCGAGGTTGGCTTCCAAATTTCATTCACGGTCAATGGAAACGAAACCCCGCCAGTCAACGATTCCTCATCCATGTACGTAGCATGCCGCGGTAGGATGATCGTATTCGCTTCAAGGACAAGGGTTTGTTTCTCTTTGTTCGTTTATTTACACGTGGCTGGTGAGGCTCGTCTCATCTTTGAGATACGTTGTAGCAGCGTTCACTCGCAGCCCTTAAAACTTACGGGATCTTGCATCGTCTCGTAGAGTCTAGGGCCCTTCTTGTAACTCGCACGTCGTTTTTCACGGCTAGTCCGTTAATAGATACCATGCACACGGTGGTACACTCAACGAGGATATAACCAGTACTTTCTATTTCTCATATTTCTCCAACTGCATCTGGGATGATTTACACGAGTGTATAGAAAAAATTAAAGAGCGCAAGAGGAAGCGTTTCGGTGCATGGCAACTAAATTTAGTAATTTACATCTGGTTGTTAGGAAGTTCGAAAAACGGGCTCGTATAACCGACGCTATGCGATACATGCGTACGAGTTCATGGCACATACACACCTGTATCGGTGTCGTGATCGATCGATTACCTAGCACCACACACCGTTCGTCGAGTGCCGATCTTATCTCGTATATATTTATTTACTTTGTCGCCGCAATCATCGCTATAGCATGTTGTTATAATTCCCTTCGGAGGGAGTTTCACCGGTTTCGTTTAATTGACTGGCTTTTCGTTCGGCAAAGAACGAAATTGGACCTTGCCGTCGGGCCTCGTCAAGTCAAGAGTGGATCGCTCAAGCTGTGACGGGTAAACGCGACTCTGCAGTTTTATATATATTATATATATATGTATACATGGGTATACCCTACTATATACTATACGTATACATACACACTTCTGGTCTGGCCGCTTTGCCGAAGGGAGAAAAAGGAACGGGAGTCTTAGGAGACGAGAGAATACCGAGACGTGAGGGAACTGAATAGAGACAGAGATAGGAAGTAAGGAGGGAAGGTAGTGATTCAACGAAAATCCCATCGGCCAAGGGGAGGTCTGTACTATATACAACTACACACTTTGCAAATAGCGCATCTCTCGGCGTCTCCCTGGATTATCATCCTGAACCACGAAGTAGGTGGAGCACACAGTGCATCAACGAATTGCACGGTATAAAAAGAGGTAAAAAAATATCTTGTAGACGAGGTAAAGTTTTTGGTCAGGATGATGATACCTTTTTCGCCCAATTTTCCGACCAGTCGCTGTCAAAAAACGTTCGCCTTGGCACTTTGTCAAGTGACAGTGGGGAACCGCTGCCGCTGCTGCGGGGTTGCCTCGAGACGGGCAACGAACCATAAAGCCGAACTTGAAACTCGAAACCAGCCTCGAATTACGCAACGGACGGACACACGGACGAACGGGCATCGTGGAAGTACGGCACGTTCAAGTTGGTAACTGATGCTCCGCTTGTCGTTCCTCCTCCTACGTCCACTTGCATGCCTGCGGCCCTCGTTACTGTCTGGCTTCGTCGCTGCCGTTTCCGGAATTGCTCTTCCCTACTTCCCTGTCCTGTTTCGGTCCGACGCGACGAGTTACGTCACGTAACGAACTATATTATCGACAACTTTTAGCTCGACAACTTGATTAGCCGTTTTCTACTTTTTTTCCGTCTCTTTCCAACCGATCATCAGCCTTAGGTTCTTCACCCAGTTGATCCGCTTCACTCAGTCGATACTCGCTTGATTAAACCTCACATTTTTAAGCCCTTTCACAGTTGGCGATTTCCCGCTTCATGTTTCGGGGAGGGGGCGAGGGGGCGAGGAGGAAACGCCACCTGTCCGAGCATATGCCTACCGGTGTGTTATTATCATAATTTCGGGAACGTCGGGGCGTAGCTCTAATCTTGTAAAATATGGCCGGGTGTCGCGGTAACGTAAACCGTGAGAGTTCTTCGGCTGACGCGCTGTTTATCAACAAGCCTTTCGCGGACCCCCAAGACGAATAGTCTACCCGGGAGTCTTAGTCGCGAGGGGTCGAACGGAACCTCGTTCTAACGAGCGGACACACCCCCGTGAATAGGACGCAATTATCACCGTTCTATTGACTCTAGACGAAACGGATAACGAGCCAATGCGCGTCGTAAGGTTGTGTGTAAGAAACGGGTAACGTAAACCCCCCCCCACCATGCTACATGGTGCGTGTAGAACCTGAGACGGTCGGGTTATACGCGCCGCTCACATTCTACCTTTAAAGAATTTCTTTTCCTTCGTAAATACTCGAATAAACGCGCACACACACATAGCCGCACGCACATCGTTGTGAGAAGAAGTTTCGTGCCTAAGGAAAATATGCTTGGGGATGGACCAAATGCCCGTTTGAAGAAATCGTTGAACCATTTTCTGTCGACATATCCGCATACCTGGAAGTCCTTGGCTACGCTGCAGCTAGAGTATAACGGGTAACTGTTATTGGCACTTGAGGCAGTGCAGGATGACCCTGTACTCGTAACTCTGTTAATGGTTTTAAAGTAAATAGTTGTGAGGTTAGATTGTAAATTCGGAGCCAGGTTTCACAATGTCCTTGAATTTCGTTATATGTATAGATACTTGCTTAGGTATAACCTGAAATACAATGACGAACGCGATCAAAGTACACCCATTAGTACAGCCTGATATATGTATATGGTTAAATTACATGTCTCGGTAAGAACATAGAAACACCGCGAGCGCCTAATCGACACTTGACTTTCCATCATTACTGATTGATTTTCCCGAGTTATACTGATTAGTTTTTGAGTGTCTATATTTTATAATACTCATGATTGGATTTTTTGACATGGTTCTGCTTGTAATATCCACACGAGTGAATACTGTATGCGCCATCTCGGGTGCTGAAGAGTTGCAGCAATCCATTGTTCGGAGAGTATATGTATAAAAATGCCTCGAGCAGTGAGATGTTCGTTACCCCCCAAGTGTGTCCTGCACCGCTCTTACTAGGGTCAGAAACACCAAACCCTGCAAGTAACGAGCTTTCGGTGAAAAGAATGCAAGTGTCCCGTTACCCCCTTTCGAGTTCAGCAGCAATGGCTTCCCTCCTCAATGACTAACCGTTCAATTAAAGTTCTCGAATAAAGGGACTAGGTCGCCTCAAAACGAAAAAGCGATCCGACAACCCCGGACCCCCAACACCGCCTGAAGTCCTCGCACTTGAATCCCGACGCATAATTTCACCGTCTTAATTCACCTTCCATTTTTCATTTGTTACAGTCGTCCAGAGATGAGAGACCGACGTCGACTTCGGCAGGCGGTACTCAACCCCTTACACCGACTCCTTCACCGTCGCCGGTCGCCGATGCACCGATCGGACGTGCCCTCATGGAAGCCGCACTCTTGCAGGCAGGGACCCAACCTCCACCCATGGTCGTCACACCCCCAGGGTACTGGGTCGAGGGTACCGACCACCATCACACTCTCGATTCCTCGGGCAGAGCCATACTGCCCACTCACCTTGCCTGGCAACCGACGATAGACCAGGACGACACAGCCAAATGCTACAGGCGTCTCTTTGCCACCAGGGTAAGTTGAACAGGCAACGTGAAGTCGAACTTGTCTGCCGCATTTCGAGACCTGCTCTCCCGTTTTCCGCAGTACCATATTGACGCAGCGGAAGAAAAATTTGACTTGCAATTTTGCACGTTTTGTACATTCTTATTCATTTATGCTCCCGCGTTCAATCCACTCGAAATACAAATGCCAAAAAGCCACGGTGTTATTATCTTCTATGACAGGGTGCCCTTTGCCGATGCGTATCAGGTATAACCTACCACATACCCATGACACGCAGAGCACTTTGATTTGAATTTTTAGTACGCGTAACGGTGCGGAGAAATCACGTTGCGAGTTCTCTGTGCAGGCTTTCACTTATATATGTCAGTGGCAACGCGACAGTGTCATATAACTATATTACTTGGTAGTATGAAAAGATAAACGAATGAATAACTAGACAAGTTGATTTGAACTGGTAAAACTTGTAGCCAGACATAATGGAGTTCGACTGGCACGGATACATACATCTTCGCTCTATTATTCTACACGCTAAAAGCTTCTTCGAGTCGCACTTGAATGGCCACGCCAGCTTGGCACAGAATCGTGAAAATCTGGAACGAATTTCGAATCACGAGTTCGAAGTGTTGGAAATGTTCGAAGCAACATATGGATATCTAGTATCACCTAAGCACCGTCATCTGTAGTGCGATGCAACACTTGCTAGATCACGGTGTAATCTCGATTGAATTTAAATGAAAGGAAGAAGGAATGAAAAAAAAAATGCGGGTACAAAGTATTCTAAGAAAGTGCTCGCGGTAAATGCCCGCGGCGAAATCCGTGATATTATCTATGTAATGAAGATTTCTCACAAATTAAATACCACTTTACACAATGCGCAAAACTATACGTCGGCTCACGATTCGACCCGATGCTATATTCTACGTAATATATGCCTGTAATACATGATACGGAATACCATGTAACGGGACACAATAGCAGACTTCCAAGTAGTAATTGTTTTTATTTACTAATTGCAATATCAATTAACGTAACACACTTAAGCTAAGCCCGTACCTCGATTCCACTTCAAGTATACTACGCGTAAAGTTTATACCTCTGCTGTACGAGCGTAGTAAGGTACAAGATCCGTACAATGCAAACTATCGTTGTTGGTACCGACTCTCGCAATCAGTCCATTATTGTTATTAGTCAGTACTCGGAAAGTGGGGCAAAACAACGCGTTTCCCGGTTTCCGAACTTCGTGACAATACCCGTCGTCAAATCTAACTTCTTTTCGGATATACACCGCGTATAATGTCGTAACAGCGAAAATAACGACTGCCGCACATTTTCCAGTTTGATTCTAGTACACAGTTATAGAGAGAAAATTGTGTCGAATGTTACGCCGAGTGGGGTGGATCCTAATGGAAACCGAACGGACTGTACTCCAGTTTTTAATAATTTTTATTCTTCCTTCTCTCTAGTTACACGACGACTCGTATTATATGAATATAATATATACAAGCTCGGAAACGCACAACTGTGAGAGTAGGTAAACCGCATCTTTGACGCAGTAAGTACAATCCCCTGCGGTTTGCGGAGCACACTTCCTACGTGATTCAATACTTTCCATATAACGAGTCATACGCCACCTCGATAAGGGAATGCGTTTTATCCAGCTAATTGTCGTTTCGTTCCAACGTGGTTATAAACAACGTTAACGCAACGAGCCGCATGATTCCCTGGAGTTATACATGCATAGCTGGGACCAACCGTAACGTCGTGCAGCGTTACGATAACACGAGCAAAGGACAAAAGGTCCGCAAAATCTTAGACGCGGACTGTTTGGACTTTCTGCAGACCTTGTACGCAGCGGCAGCGAATTCGCGGAGACATTTGAAGGTAGAAAATACCTACGGCCCCCAGGATTCACAATGGCTGGTACAACGAGTACACGCACTTGGACGACTCGGTATAGGTGTAGACGCAAAGTCTGCGTACCTACGGCGTTATACCTACTCCTGCGCCATCAGCCATAAGCCATATCTGGAGTTTCGTGCTGTAACAGCCAGAGTTTGAGCATATACTCGTTGGGCGTGGGAGTGGGAATGTTCTCATAGCCTCTGCCGGTCGTCGAGGCGCTCGCCCGTGACTTCCATCCTCCGCCTCCTCCTTCGTCCCTTACGCTTCTTGCCTTTTAGCCGGCTCTCTTGCCCTGCGGTTCTCTCTTTCTCCGGTTCCTCTACCTCGGTCTAGAGGTAGGAAGAAGGTAGGAAGGTGGAAAGGTGGGAAGGTAGGCAGGCAGTCAGGCGGTGCTCGGTATCTACCCGCGTCCATCAGCTGCGCCTTCTTGCTGGATGGATCTCTTGCGCAACGCGTTCCGTCTCTTGTCTTCTCTCCTATCTCTCTCCCTCTCCCTCTCACTCTTCTCTTCTCTGCTCGTCGTCTTCGTTCTGCTACAATTGTTATTGTCTTTACGTACGTACACTTTTCGGATGAATTTCGTCGCGTTTTGATAGTACACGATGCCGCGGTGCCGCGGTGCTGCCCGCCTGACCTCCTCCAACCTCTTCGTGCGAAAAATTCTTTCCCTTTGTCCCTTTGTTCCTTACGCCTTACGCCTTACGCCTTGGTAATCACCGTTTCATCGTCTTTATCCACTACCGAAATTTTATTTACGGTCTGTGAACATACCCGGCGTTATGTTATTACGTACATCCCTGTACACTGCGGTGTGCAGCGTAATGCCCGCGGTATAATGATAATGAGAATGAGAAAAAAAAACAAAAAGGGACTTGTTTAATGTTTTACGATGAAGAGCGGAAAAAGAATACACCACCTGCGTGCATATAATTATTATTATGCGTTTCTTGGAATACCTACAATTTTGCTCACTTTATGCGTCGAGATAAGTCAGATCGGATAATTACGGTTGTAAAAGTGCGCGAAGAGTCTTCAACGTGTTCGATCTTCGCTATTGAGGGATTGCAATTATATATCGCGGACAAACGGTCGTTTTAATAGATTATTTTTTTACACTTATATATTTTCTTGATTTTTTTTTCTCTCGGCACATAGCGGGTATATGATTTTTTTTTCGCCGTGCCGGAGAAACTTGGGAATATGGGGTGCAATGACGAATAACGAAAAGTGAGGAATGCCGTGTTCGCCAGACGTTAAAATTAACGATGATCCACAACTCGAGCTCTCGAGCCTTCCGTACCTGTAACATAATCGTAACAATCGTGATTGCCTCAGGTCGTGTGGATGTGAATATGCCTATAAGTGTATTTACATTTGCATAATAATCTGCGCGAATGATTAAATTCCTTCGTAACATTGTGAGAAAACGTATAGATGTATAAATATTAATAAGCGAGCCGAGGAGGAGCGTTTTCGGAGAACAAAAAAGATTCGTGCATTACGGGCGGAAGTTATTAATAAAAGTTTCGTTTTATCATTATTGTTTCAAGTTTTTTGCAATATTCTTACATACGTCGAAAGTCTGTAACACATTTGTATAACCGTAACCAGCTGGAAGCATAGCTGGTGAAAAAAAAAACAACTCCCTTTGAAAGAGTACGCGCGACGAAGCTGTATACGCAAAGTGAAGGAAAATAACGTTAATGTTTCACTAGCAACAATACGCTGCGCGACCTCTTTCGGAACAAACAACTTATTAACATAAAGAGAGAAAAGCGCATGTGTGTAGCGTTGAATCGACAACGCTATGCCCCCCACCTCCATTTCGTTGTATGTTATATACATGTGTGGATATAAGTTTTCTCGAAAGTAGAACGAGTTCTTTAAACAAGCCCACGCGACTCGATCGGGCGCATGGGGCCCAACTCAGCGGATCTCTCAACGTGTTACATTTTTTGTTTTTTTTCTATTCCGTATTATATACTGCACGTTTTTTACCCGGCCATATGTTCCGATTAAATGATTTTTGTACATAAATATGCGAATATACTGAAGTTTTCCAGAGCTTAAAACTTTTCGACTGTACCAACGACTGTTTCGTGAGTCAACTTTGAATATGCTGAAGAAAATGGAAGTTCGTTCACCTCAAGTGCAATGATTTTTTAAGAAACTCGTTGTTTACACCATCTACAACTCGAATGGGTACCTCTTCGGGGGTTTGCGCATGTTTGTGCTCAAGCTTCTCTTAAATTCGCAACCCCGTGTACGGTGACGCATATCCAGCCCCCTAAAACCGGCGAACTCGTTTCCTCTCTTCAATTAACGAGACTGAACCGCGAAACTCCTTGAAACAAACTCCCGCCCCTGCAGTAGCGACAGATATTCGTCACCCGCGATGATTCGTAAGCCACGGGGATATACACGTATAAGGGCTCGCCATTCGTCACGCGCCGCGATGCACGCGTCAGGGGGAAACGCTGACGCAACGTCGGGTGCTGCCTGCAAGTGCGTGTCGTTTAAGGCTTAGGTGTAACGCGTTACACACTCGGGGGTATCGACGTCGCAGGTGTGGGTGCGGTGTGGATTTTCTTCCGTCACGCGATCCCGTAATCGTTAACCTTTTCCGGATTATAAGATCCAGGCCTACCCAACAGTGCCATAAACTCTGACGGATGTTTGACAGGCGAGATAACCAGAATCGGATGATAATGGCAGATATTATACCCCCTATACGAGTATACCTGTACCTTTGCTGGAAAACCTCCAGAGTCCATGTGATTCTCGTCTTCCGAGTATGAGCATATTGTACCTAAACTCTTCAGGGAACGACAGATTTGAAGAAAATTGTCAGCTGCTCTGAAAAGGAAGTGTGGTATAACAGTCGACATCGTTTTATTCGAAAATGATTAAACCTACGGATGGGTACACAATTCGGTCTCGTGCAACACTGTCAATGGTCCGAGATACTAACCTAGATAACAACACGACATGAGACTACTTTTTGTCAAGGCTAGCAGCTCATTAATCACTCAGATTGTCTTTATCTTATACGCTTTCGCTTCTTCCAGGCTGAACTTAACACCCGAAAACGTGAAATTATTCCAATTTCTGTATCAAAAACTAGCAAAAATGTAGATTAGATCGCCTTCAGCATCGATGGCCGGAAGTTGTAGATTGAATTTCGAATCGATGAGAACGACCGAATGACTGGAATTATGAAAGTTTATTTTCAACTGTGGATCAAATTCTAATATTAAAAAAGAAAATTGGAGCATGAATGACCATTTAGCGCACGTACGGCGCTCCTGAGTCTCTGGCAGCTGGCCTATCATGCGGCAATGCAAAGTACATAAACGAACCGACCAACGAAGCGAGCGAGCGACCGATATACGGGACGATAACCGCGGGGAGGACCACCGGTGTACGCTTCGATGCTTTGTAAATAGGGACGTCAATAGTTCGATAAAGTAGGTATGGTATATATACACGCGTGTATGTGCGTGTATACATGTATACATATATCGTCGAGGCTTGGAAGTGGGCATAGACGCGATATCTGCTATTATCATTGCTCACTAAACTGAACCCGGCGAACCAATCGGAAGGAACGAGACAATATCGTTTGATCGATCCGACCGATCCCCGTCGCTCTATGCTGCATGCGTATCTTTTTTTTTTCTCTTTCTTCCTTCCTTTTTCGCGCCATTTTCATTCCCATTCAACTGACCGACGACGAAAGTCCAGGAAATTAATCCATTCCTCCGACCCAATGGCTCAGCGATCGCGTTACCCACACTGCGTACAGTGCCTGACTTGCACTCGCTTGCGATGTTGGTAGGTATGTACGTACGTGTAGCACGCACGTACACGAGGCAAGCATATGTCACACACGGTTGTACGAGCGGTGCAGGTAATCATATGTAATTGCGTGAATCATGGTAGAGATTACATAGTCGACCCAGATACGAGATTGCACCACATACTTCCGCTTCGTTGGTCCTCCCCTTAGAATTATGTAAGGCACGTACGTACAGCTTCGCCTCGATTCTTTATATATATATATATCGCATTAATCGATTGATTATAAAAGTTGGGAGAAGACGTTTTTCGCCTGACGCGACTTATAAGTATAATGTGTAATACCTACATGTATAACTCGTCTCGGGAAATTGGATATATGTAATTACATGTACCGGTTTGCTGTGGGATTATCTGACCCGAATCTAAATTTTCACGCCTTTCCGGCCACGTAATCGCGTCTTATTTTCTCCAAGTTTACCATCTCGGGTTACACTGACTTTGCCGGTCGCTTTTCACCACCGTTTCCGATTAGTTGTACGCGAAGAGAAAGAATTATTTGAGTCGTGTTTGATTCAACTAAATCCGGCGAACACAATATACTTACTCGATTCAACAAAATACTTTTGTTGGTCTAGCAAAGTTTAGTTGAATCAACTAAACATTTTGTCAGAACGATAGATCTTGAATTGACACAAATAAATATTTACCTCGCCGTCCGTGACCCCACATTTAGTTGATTCGATGACTTTTTTCCCTCGGTGTATACTGTGGATCCTGAAACACGTGGCCAACTAGGGGTCACTGTCTTCATCCAAGTCTTCTACCGTAATAATCGTTTTGCAAAGTTAATTCGCGCAGTCGTTCGCCGTTTGGCTCTAATTAAGGATTGTATCTGCTAGGTACACGCTTTCTTTCTTCGCGCCGCTGTCCGATCGTTTATCTCCGCTTCTGTCAACGGCGGTTTCGCGTTTGCTCCTCACCTCCTCACCCAATCAAGGTAATTGCACGGATTGGTCATGCCCTCGATCACCGTACTCCGTTCATG
Source organism: Neodiprion virginianus (assembly GCF_021901495.1). Taxonomy (NCBI): domain Eukaryota; kingdom Metazoa; phylum Arthropoda; class Insecta; order Hymenoptera; family Diprionidae; genus Neodiprion; species Neodiprion virginianus. The sequence continues at coordinate 32,918,754 of NC_060877.1, read as the reverse complement.
ATCAAGATCGACCCGCACGCAACGAAACGAGCCACACGTCCGGGATATACGTAGGTATGCTGCAACAGTCGCAGGGTCGTTATAATGGGTGTAAATCGGAGCCTCCTCAGCTCGCATTGCTACCGAACAACGTTAAACCCGAGCCTCGAGTCCACCGCGTCAAATGCTGCATGCATAATGCACGCGCTCTGGTTACGAGGACTCGAGTCCTGCGCAAGTACGTACGTTCAGGGAACGGGGTTGTACAGTTTCGCGTTTTCAACCGTGGCTCAAAGCCCGAGGAAAACGACGCCGAACGATGGCAATTCGCATTCTAACAATTTCCCGCTGCCGGAACGACGGCGCAAACTGCGAAACTCGTTGGCTTTATCCCTGTATCAGCCGTTACTTGCTGCGCTTAAAAGAGGCTTGCTTTCGAAGAAACTCGGGGATATTGGTATCGTTTTACGGACGCTTGAAAGCCCGGCTTTTAGTAAATATACCTAATAGCACTACGGAGGAAGAACCGCTCGGACAGTATGAATTAATTGTTACTTGCTATTTACTCGTTCCGCAGCAAGAAAGTCGAGGGTACAAGCTCACACGGAAAATCAGGCAGCGCGGGGACTTTGCTGTTTGTATTTTTACGGGCATCGTCATCGCGCGTACCTACGTGCGTGATGCGTTATAACGCAGCTCGGTCTTGCCGCTTGCGTCACCGTTGCGTTGCGTCGCGTTGCAATTACAAGCCTCGAACTGTCCCGTTTTTAGACGCATACTGCAGTCGCACCGACGACGAGCGCAATGCGTTTCGGTGACAGGTCACCGCGTCTCGAAACGTTTCTTATACACCAGTCGGCTACCGCATCGCCTATATACACGTACACGTGTGCGGTTCGGTGTTGAATGACTCTTATTAAACTGCACCACTGGTGTGTAACAGTTGCTTGACCCTTTGACCTCTTGTGTACACAACGGGCTTCCAACTTCCATGTCCAGTATAATATATTTTCATTCCCACTCTTTCCACCGGCCGGTAAAAAAGCGAAGCGTCGATGTGTGCCTGCGCGTGTGCTTCATTTATAGACCGAACGAACGGACGGACGTGACGACGGTCACTGGTACAGTTTTAAAATGCAGGCCGTTAAACCTTACGTTCATCTCTTTTTCTACAGGAGCACGTCAACCTCGTCGGAAGGGACCCGGAGCATGGACCGGTACTAGTATCCGTAAAGGCGGAATCTCTCGCCGGCGAAGAACACTGGAGAGTATTTCTCAGACTGCGAGCCGGTTCTATGCACAAACTCTTACCGGCTTCGGAAATCGGTCCAAACCCATCGCCGATCAGAATGGTCAAGGTGAGTCTTATTACTTCGGCACGACTGATAGTATTAATCTTAACAGATGCGGGCGATAAGAAATTAAGACAATGAATTAAGCGGTATATTTGCTATTAATTATACGTATATAGCAGAAGAAAGTAACCTGAATTGAGAAGAATTGATTGTTTGTAATTGATCCATACTGTATTGCAGGTTAAATGTTTTGATTGTACGTAAATAAGTTTACAGAATTTTATATCGTTTCCTACTACTAATGTACTTTTCATAAGTAACATGACAAATATTTGAGCAATGCGATAAACGAAACAAACATATCGCGACAATTTAACGTTCTATCGTTCGCCTGCCATCGGCGTTATAATATGTGGTAAGGTAGGAGTATAAATCATTCGGTATTCAGTGGACGTATCGGATTGCAATATAATTATTGACAATAGCTTGATCAACTCTGGATCGACCAGACATAGGTGTACGTATATCGCACATTCCTAAATTGGTAGCCTTCGCATATACGAATAGTCCAGTCAAGATAGGTATTCGCTTTGATGACACAATTGAATTTCCTACAACTTTTGTCTTTACCATTTTTCGTTAAAATTGAAAATGGCTGAGATATTGAAGAAAATTTCATAAAATTCAAGATGGCGGCTAGAATGTCGGGGGCTTGCTTGGTTCCGCGGTGCGTTTTCGAAACGTAATCGACGTTATATATACGTTTACAACGACGGGCGATGAGTGACGTAAAGATGAAAGAAAATAAGCCGCACTTGCGCGCGAAAAATTGTGCCGAATAGACCAGGTCTGTACACACCGATGACACAGACGAAAACGAGCCGCGCCTCTATCTTGAGCTAGATACGGGCTCGTGAGTCTTTCGAGATCTTTGAAGCCGCGAGGGGCGGATGATAATTCTGCCCATTACGCGCGCCTTATTTGCATTGCCGCGTCCTACGCACCCAGTTCAAACAATCGAAGATCCCTGCCGGACCCGCGTGGGCTGGGATCGGAGCTGAACCGATGCATGCCTCGGTGAATGGCGAGGAAGGATTGTTGCAGGGTCTCTGCTTACGCTTTGCGCTTTGCGTCGAGGTTTACGACCGGCGCCGCCGCCGCGTGCGGCGACTGCTGCTGCATATCTCGCGTACTTCGTTAAATAAAAATTCGCCTGCGGACCTCGCGGCCTGCAGAGTCTGAAATACCGACAACTAATGTAATATGATTATCGATAAAGCTCGCTCTTACGATTCCATTGCTCAATTATTCACACGAGTTTTCACGATTTTTTACACATTGACGATGTAATTCATGCATGAAATAAGTGTTCAGGTCAGATGTATGAAAACGAATCTCTTATAATATATCGGGATTTTAATTAACGCGGGTCGTGCTGCTGACTATATCTGCAAATCAATTATTGGCGATTCCAATTTTCTCAACGCGGTTCTCTACCGCAACCGCGTCCCAGATACATCTTACTTGACTGAGATCTTAATTTTGCATTGGCCCTGTCCTACTCGTCGGTTCGCGAGTATTGGAATTGCAGAGGTCGTCGCGTCACGATCTTGAGGTCAATATATTATCAGAACGTCGTTGAAATGCGCGAAGTAAAACTGTCCGAGTTGCGGCGAACGTCGGGCTTATCGGGTGGATCGTAAAAGGCGATCGTCGCCAAAACTTTATTCAATTATTCTACTAACGATCGACGAATGCCGATCGCGTCGGTTCTCCTTGCAATATGCAGGCACTTTATTGTACGAAGCGACATCGCATCTATGCAAGCGGAACGAAAATAGTAGGTGATTGTAATTTTACTTCACAGATGCTGAACGAATCTCTGACCGTGAACACGTTGACACCGGTGATTTGCTC